>NW_018165708.1:302074-344770 GCF_001263595.1 Phalaenopsis equestris | reverse complement strand
GCGGGCTGCTCCGCTAGAGTTTCGCCAGATGGTGAAACCTGGTTTGATCCTTCGGCTTTCCCATTGTGCTTGACGATGAATTCTGCGTTCTTCAATCTCTTCTGCGATCGTCGACTCCTACGCGCCATCGTTTCTTTCTGCCCAACGACGAAGGGACTTTGAGGTTCTGCGATTTTGTCGTCTCTCCTTCACGCTATCCGGCTTCTGCGTGGATCTCGTCAAGCTGCAACTGCTTCATGGCTAGTCATTGTCTACCATTTGCATGGACATCGTCGAGCTGTGGCTGTTCCGCGGCTTCGACAATTGCGGTTTCGCCCCGACCTCTTCGGCTTGTCGTTTTTGCCCTCTGCCCTACTTGGCAGGGTTTCTCCTTGCTATGATGGAGCTTCCTTTTTCTTCATTTGAACCTGGCAAAGCCTCCTTTGCCCACGTTGTGGGTAATCCTCATGGGGAGACGACGGTTGTCTTCCTCTCAAGTTATAAGGAGCATCATGATGGTATAGGCGACTGCCCATTTATTAAGAATGCAAGCAGGAAAAGTGGGAAAACAGCTTTTTTTTCTCTAAGTTAAAAATTTCATTAGAAATTTCATCCCTGACTGATAAATTCAAGTTTGCTCTTATTGAAAAATTTCAGTGGCGACACCCACCTATGGATGTTATCAGGAAAAGTTTTGATGATCTCAAATTAGCAGGAAAGTGGAAAGTGGAGCTCATGGATGGGAGACACGTATTGATTCAATTAACCGTGCTTGAAGACTGCACTCGGATTTTCTCCAAAAAATATCTTAACATTGCTGCTAAACCAATGAAGCTACTCAAGTGGCCTCCTGATTTTGACCCCAATCATGAACCGTCTATTGTACCAGTATGGTTTAGTCTATCTGGTCTCAAGCTGCATTTTTTTCATCATCAGGTTCTTTACTCTACTGGTGTCATACTTGGGGATCCTATGAAGCTAGATCTACCCACTTTCAACCTAACTAGACCTTCTGTGACCAGAATACTTATTGAAAGAGATATTACTTTACCTGATATTACTGAAGTCTTGTTGGGCACAACTCATAATTGATATGGGCAACAAATCGTCATGGGGCATAGTCCTCCTTATTGTTCTCATTGTAAGATGTTTGGGCATAACCTTGATAAATGTCATAAGTTTCACCCTTATTTGAAATCGAAAGATCAGGTGAATAAGAATGGATCCTCCCCCTGAAAATACGGTTTTTGCGATCATACTTTAGGTGGAACACATATATCCAGAGCAGTGGCAAAAACTGTAGTTTTCACAAATCATCAGGGAGGGGCTAATCTTCAGGAAGAATGGACATGTAGACATTAAGGGTTTTTGTGATGCTAGTTGGGTAAGTTGTGCAAATGATAGAAGATCCTCCTCAAGATACTGCATCTTCTTAGGGGACAACTTGGTCTCTTGAAAAAGCAACAAACAGTCTTTAGTAGTGAGGTCAATATTAGAGGCAGAGTACAAGGCCATGGCCCTAGGAGTTGTCGAGGTGATATGGTTGAGACCTTATTGGTCGAGCTCAAGGAGAACCAAGGAACTCAAATGGAGTTGTGAT
Organism: Phalaenopsis equestris; assembly: GCF_001263595.1. Lineage (NCBI taxonomy): Eukaryota > Viridiplantae > Streptophyta > Magnoliopsida > Asparagales > Orchidaceae > Phalaenopsis > Phalaenopsis equestris. The sequence continues at coordinate 343,191 of NW_018165708.1, read as the reverse complement.
ATGACAACAAGTTTGCACAACCCAGTGCAATACGATAGAACCAAACATGTGCAGATTGATAGATTCTTCATCAAGGAAAAGCTGACTAACGAGCTACTGAAGCTAAGTCATGTAGTCACTGGAGAGCAAGTGGCTGACTGCCTCACTAAAGGACTTAGTTCATTTGATTTGTCTAAGTTATGTGACAAGATTGGCTTAGTGGATATATTTTGCCCATCTTGAGGGGAAGTGTTGAGATCTGGACCTTATTTAGGGTCCTATTGGTAAAAAGATTATATTGAAGAAGTCTAGGGGTTTATTTGTAAAACATTGTAATAACCTATTTAAGTCCTTGTTATGAATGTATAGATTATATTTTGAACAATTCTTTCTACAGAAGCTGAACCGTATAATTTTTGTGCTGTGTTTTTCTCTCTTTTGAGATGGTTTATGGTGCATATTTTGCATTTAAGACAATGCTTTTGCATCCTTATTCCGGCAATGCCAAATATTCAAAGAGAACATGTGCTACACCCCCTAACATTTGTAAGTCCAGTTTAGGCAGGACTGGTTTCAGCACAAGTAATCCAACATACCTTGTCACTGATGCATTTATAAGGATTTATGGTAATAGAATCACACCAATTGGCATGCCAATGGTTAAATTCTGTTCCATTCACCACAATCTTTGTTTCGTTAGTAAAAATCCGGTTTCAATGACAATTTCATCCCATGGTGCTTCCACAGAATACTTGACAGTTCATGCATGCCGGATTTCAATAAATTATGATCTCTCTCTCTCTCTCGCTCGCTTTTCATGCCCCCTCATGCAGTCACAATATCTCATGTCGCAATTCATGTGGACTCTATGTTTAACAAGTAGACATTGTTTCAACTTGCATATTTACCCATGCAACACATATAACCTGAACAATACCAATTTAAAGTCTATTATTTTCTTAAATATTTTGGCAATAATCATATATATTTTTTATTTTCACACTCATGAGAGTCCTTAACGAGATTATATATATTGATGAGCTTCTTACTCCTGTTAATCTGAATGTCTATCTTATTATACTGTCAAGAGAAAATATTCACGACTTAGAGAAGAAATTCAAGACCCAGAACCTACTTCACAATGTAACAGGTGTGTCTTCTTTATCCTAGTACCGAAGCAAATAATTATTTTTCTGTTTTAATTCTACTTGTTTTCTAACATGTGGCTATGATTAAATTAATTTTTAAATGATCAGATTAGAGAGCAGTGCAAGGTTCGCACCTCTAAGTAATGATGACAATTGCTTTTCAGCTGAAAATTCTTCACAACCTTTGAATACTATGAACAAGTTGAACTGTACTGGGCAAGTTTCTGAGACAAACCATTCAGTTATGCATAATGCTCCAGAGTATGACAGATTCTCAGTTTCTAATACACAGAACAATCATGATCATACTGGTGCTTCTCTGCTACATAATGATGAACTTGTATTTGATGTGGATAATGATTCTCAAGATGATTTCCTGCATTGGAAGATTACTTCATGGTCGCCTTCTGTTACATGGGATGAAAAATCCGAATTAGTGAAGACTGTAGGTCTCAAATTTTCTGATGGCACTCAAGATTCAAAGCCTTTCTTTGTGAACTCTGAATCATCAAGTGTTGAGGAGCCTACTAGAACTGGATCTTTAAACCGAGCAAAACCCTCGTCAATTATTGCAGATTTACCCAGATTACCTTGTGATAAAAACGAATTTGAGGAAGTTAATGAGACAGATAATTATGTGGACGCTCTTAATACGCTGGAATCAGAAGTGGAAACAGATTCCGAGTGCCCAACAAAATGCATGCAATCTTTGTCTGATATGGAGCATCAGAAAAATGAATCTGGAGTTGCAAGCATGGCTCAATATCATAGCCACTCTAAGAATGAGGTTCCTATGTCAGTTCATGATTCCTCAAACAAGTACAGGGTGCCAAGTGATACCAATTTTGATGCTTCAAGAATGCTAGAAGTTATGCAGTCAACCCTGGAAACTGACTTATCTCCAGGCGCGGCCTATGATGGGGGCCAAATTTTTGAAAGTAGCGTTCCCACAATGTCAATAACAAATACCTTACATGGAACTGATGATGATCAACATCCATGGTCTATCAATGCCAAATCAGAATCTGTTCTGAACCGTGAAACTATAGCAGCAACATCCCCGATCCAGACTTCACCTCCGGTCAGTATTTCAAATATTCCTTCCTCGAAATTATGGACAAATGGCAACCTTCTAGGACTCGAACCATCAAAACCTGTAGATCTTAATCTCCCAAATGGAACAGGGGCGATGTCTCAATCTAATAATTTGAACAGCAGTGTGAAGTCAGAAAAACAAAATATGGCCATTGGACAGATATCAAAGCAGTTGAAGTCAGATGGCAATGTGCAAGGATCAACTGAATCTTTAAACTTCACGGATGAGGCAATTTTGAACAGCAATCCAGCCTTGAGTAGGAAATATCTAGTTGATGAAAATAGTTCCCTGGAAGCTTACTCAACATGCATTGGTCATAATAATGATGGCTCTGGTATTCAGCAGAATCCTCAAGAACAATTTGTATCCCTTTCATTTAGTGAGCATGAAGGAAGTCAAGTTGCGTCCCCAAATGTATTAACCACTATGATTAGTCAAGTACATCAAACAACAAAACGTCCTTCTAGCAAGGTATCTGAACCATGCGGCCCATTTAGTGCTGCTTCACTATCCACGGATTCTGTGCAGAATAGGAAGTGTTTGTCTCCCAGTTTCTCTGGATTAACTCAAAGAAATCTTGTACAGTGTCTTCATATAAAACCATCACTTAGTAATGCTAAAAGTTCCGCCCAACAAGAGCCTGTCAATATTGATTCTAATCAATCAGAGGAGAAACCTCTCGTTGATAATCAGAGAAAAAGGTTTAATGAAGTTGCATCACAGACACTCCACGAGCAGAGTCTCATAAATAAGACTGATTATGGATCATTGGAATACCCACTTTCTTCCACTTCTCACTACTCTCAGAATTCTTCCCCACCATTGGAGCATATGAAGATATCATTCCATCCCATGAATAGTATAGCAGCATCTAATCTGAAAGTGGAACTACCTGACGGTTATATAAATCAAAGAATTGATGCAAATATGCCTCCTCCATTACATTTATTTTCAGGATGCAATCTTCCTTCACAAGATAGTGCCTCTGAATCTGATGACACTTTCTGTAAGTCTAATCCATATTCAACTGAAGATCTTCTCAGCGCCTGCTCGGATTCTAATTCTGAGCTTTGGGAGCAAGATGAATATTCTGAAATTCAAACAAATGAGCTCTCTGATGATTTTAGAAGGATTTCATCATCAACAGAAACTAATTCAAGCCAAATGAACCATCAGGATATTTGTTGTGGGAATGATACAGATTCTTTTCTTCCTCATTATACTTCAAATATTCCCACTTTTGAATCATTAATGAATCAAGATGTAAGATATGAATCTTTTTCAGTTAGTCCCACAAACGCTACAACGTTAATGCCTACTGAACTGCCACCACCACCCCCTCTTCCTCCAATACAATGGAGATTGACAAGGCCTTCATATGAAATATCAGGAGATAACTACTCTGATCTTACCCAAATGGTTAACCATTTTGAGTACTCTCAGAATCAAAATCTGCCTGCACCCATGGAAATTGAAAACAGTATTCAATTGACAATGCACCTTAGAGTAGATGGACAGCACAAGCAACTGGTAGTTAGCTCTGTTAACATGATTTACATTTATCATTATCATCTATTGCAACTTAATTTTTAGATTATATTTTTTTTTCACCATCTTTAACTTATCCTTTCAGCAAGATAATCAGAAGACATGCGAACTAGATGGAAGAAAACAATGGCTTCGTCAAATCAGGGACCCAGTAAGTTTCAAATTCCTTTTTCTTAGAAATTTATTAACATGATGCTCTTACTGAACTGTAAAAATGTCAAGCTATATGCAACTTACGATTATATCAGGATTTAATTCATAAGCATATCAAATTATGGAATTTAAGTAATCAACTTTTTTGTTTATAGTGTGAGCATGTCTTTTTTTTATATAAAATTACTTGCTTGAAACTAAAAAAGTTTTTCTTATGTCCCCTTCGTGATCAAAGAAATTGCAATCCTTTCTTGTGTGATGGGTTGGGTTGGGTTGGTAATATCTATGACGAAACATGATGTCTATTTACAACACTACTTTCTTTTCAAAATTTACCTCCTTGACAATTTCTCTAACAATACATCACATTTTTGTATAAAATTTCTTGTTCTGATGCTAAACTTGCTTCAGATTCCTTTTTTCTCACTTGCTTTCTCACCTTTTCATAAGTTGTTTTACATACTCTGAAGGAAATTCCGCACAACCTGGAACCATGTAAAGAATCAAAGAGTCAAATTGCTAGTGGTGAAGGAGTTTATGAAACAGGAGATCTGCTGCATCAAATAAGAACCAAGGTATAACTTCAATATTCACATTCAGAAATTAAGTTTTGTAGCTTCCTGCTGATAAGATGTCATTTATCCTTAACTACAGGGTATGACATCAATTTATGCATAAATTATGGATGCTATAGTTTACCCTTCTATTAGTAACTTGGTAGCTAATGGAATGAAAATGAAGTAATAAATCAAAATTTAGAAGAAGATATTTAGTGTGTTGAAATCTTTCAGTAAATCCTTCTCTAATGGATGTTGAATGACAAACTATGAAATAAGGCCTAACATTTTGAGTAAAACCGGTGCATCCTGGAGGATACAAAGTTTAGCAAATCCACTGTATAGCCGCCCCTACGCAAACATTGAAAGCCTAGCATTGAGTTATGAACATTTGCTCAAAAATTTGTCTAAATATTTTCTTATATTACCCTTATATGTTTACAATAAACTCTTTGTATAACACTAAAATCTACAGACATTTAATCTGAGACGCGCTGCAACATCAAGGCCAAGTTTTGTGACCCAGCCCACCAGTAATGACAGGGTTACCGCAATATTGGAGAAGGCTAATGCCATACGCCAGGTTCTTCATATTCATATGTAGCTCTCCTTTTCCTGCATCATGTTCTTATAGATATTTTTCTGTTAGCTTAGCTTAAAACAAATTATTTTTTTAGCTCAGAAATGTATCAATATTATTCAATATGGTGGTGTGTTTGCTTCAATATTAATCCATACTAGGCAAATACTAAACATAAGCGTTAATAATTTTCTTGAGCTAAGCTCCAAAAAATCTCTCCTTGAGCTAATGTTTTGTACATTTTTTTAATATTGCAAGGCATGCGCAAGCAGTGATGAGGACGACAACGATGTCGATTGGAGTGACAACTGATCTTCGACATTTCCAAGGCTGCCGACTTCTTTTTACTTCTATTCAAAGATTTCGACACGAGGAATGAAAAAAAAAAAGTCATCAGATATGTAAAGAAATTTGTCATCTATTGATCATGCACAAATCTATGTATTACACACGTCAATGCATATTTTATGATTTCTCTTAATTCTGATCAAAATTTCAATGGAATTTCTTATAGAAATTGTCTGCAGCCGTATGTACCTATGCATGGGAATTCCATGAAGTATGTCAATAGAATAACTTCTTTGTACTTCAGATAGAGTTGGTATTCCATTTGTTATATATATTTCTGAAGAGTTGTTTATTATTTCTATTTGTATTGATTAAAGTTGTAATATTGATATTTTATTTCCCATTTTTTGTTAAAGGCAGAAAAACAAGGAACATCATGGACGGCATATCATTTTTCAAGCTTATTAGAAATTATGACCTTCAATGAGATAATGATGTTTGATTCAAACTTGTGGGAAGATAAATTAGTGGTGGGAGTTTTCTAATGCTGTCCAGCTTTTTATAAGAATAAATTACATCATTTAATGTTATAAAAACTGCTAATACATGATTTTCATTTAAGGCACTAAAATAAATAAAGATTATAATTTTAAAAATCTTAAAAATTCGGACTGACCAAATCAAAGAATTATTGCAGCCTTCCGATAGATGCCGGTTCTCCTTTTGCATCCAGGCGGATCTCATGCTGCCTCTTCCCAAGCTATATGCACCCATCTAAAAGACCTGAGGCAAACCACACTATCAGGGATACTCTCTACTACCACATCCTGATAAGCACTACATCCAGGATCGCTCCAACCTCTATAGAATTATGCTTACTGGCTCTATATATATTGATGTAATTGTAGCAACAAACTTCAGCTGAAAATCTTAAATCTGTACATTTCCTATTTCTTATCTAATGCAAATGAAGCTGTACATATTGTAACTTCAGCTCCATCATGGTATCAGAGACCCGGCTTCTCTTACCTCTTCTCCAATGTCAAAAACTTCCTCCTACACAAACAAGGAGGCACGTCAAGCCACACCAATAATGGGATACACTCCCATCCCTCAATCTCTCAAGTTCATTGTCACGTCTCGGGTCCGTAAGGCAATACATTCTGGCAATGCAGGATATGATAAAATGAATTGAACATATTTTGTATTTTGAAAAGAAAAGATTTTATGCAAATAATAACATGAATATATTAATATATGTAAACTTTATTTCATAATGAATAGTTTAGTGATATAACTGAAATGAAAGTAGAAAACTAGATGAATCAAAACTAAAAGGACAACACTGAACAGCTACCCATATCCTAAAAAGGAAAATACTGTAGTTTACGCAGATACTATAAAAAGACCAACACAAGAAAACTATAAGTAAAATGTTAGGTTTGGTGGAGACAGTCCTCTTGGTGGGTAAATAAAACTTATTATAAAAAAATATCAAAAAGTAAATTTGAAAAACAAACTCAGTAAATAACAATTATTTATTAAAGCATAAATGACAATGAAAGTGAGGTTTGTAGTATGAAAAACAAATAGTGGTGATCTCTACATGCATATATATATATATATATATATATATATATATATATATATTTTTTTATATATATATATTATGATAAGATAACAAGAGTGATAAACATCATATATACTCACTTACCATAAGATAACATGCAATTATTTTCAATCAAGTTTCTTATTATATAATTTTCATTTATAATTATATATAGCTGATTTTAATAGACTCTCTGAAACCTAGAAGGTCAATAACAACCTAAAAAAATATGGTAATTTCTCATAGAGTCTTCACTCTATGGGTCTGTCAGTCCAGTTAGCCAAAATGTAAAAGAGTTTTGCTGACTTGCATATCACCACGCACAAACATGTCAAATTATTTTCATGGGCATAACATGTAATAACTATAATATTTCATGCAAGCTTGTGGTATGACAGATGTAAATTCATATAACTGCAAAAAAGAGAAGATCATAACTACATGATTAATTCAAATAGGCAAAAAATTTTGCAGCAATAAATTAAGATGGATCTTAATCTCATCATGAACAATAATTGAACACTATACAATTGTAATATTCTAACTGAAATAGTAAGGAAATGTCTGGCAATCCTATGGAATAGCTATGAAACTACTACAATTAGTAAGGATGAACGTCTTTAACGAGGAAGAGTATGTTTATCCTCTAATAAAAAGCAGTTAATTGCCTCAAGACGATAATCACGATAGTTATACGAATTCATTGATTCAATTAACAATTCTACACCATTTAAAATTTAAAATATAAATGATTATACAATTTAGTTTATTTATTCATTAAATTTGGTACCACCTAATTGACAATTATTATTACTATTATTATTATTATTAGTTCATTATTTTTTTTTAAAGAAAAGAATTATGGACGTTTACATACTAACATACTTAAAATAATATCTTCTTTTGTTTTATTCCACACATAACCACAAGCTCAATACTAGTGCTCTGTAAAGTAAAACACTGGGTTGGATCAATCCTTTATCAAACAATTCTTTCAACTGGATCTTGAGATTCTAAAGTTCAACAATGGTCACCTGATATGGTGCTGTAGAAATTAGAGTGGTGCTCAGAATTTGGTCTATGGTGAACTTGATCTCACGATCTGTTAGTAAGCCAGACAAATCTTTAGAAAATACATCAATGAATTCTTAAATCATTGGAACAATATCTAAGCTAACACTTTATCTCTTAAAATTTATCATATGAGTCGGATAGTCAGCACACTCATGGAAGAAGAAATTATAGGCCTTAATTGCCAAAATTAGGCATGAAATGGCTCCTCTACCAAAAGGAAACTGAGCTTAGTATGCATAAATTCACCCCTCCCTTATGAAAATCTATAATTGCATGATATGTGGATAGTCGGTCCATGCCCAAGATTACATTGAACTCAGATAGTGGGAATAATATGAGAGTAGCAGGCATATGCATGTCATTGATGATAATATCACAATCACGAACACACTGAGTAATGATAATGGGTCGGCCATATGGCAGAGTGATTGATAAATGTGATATAATGAATGAATCAATGCAGTATATACAAATAAATTTGAGAAGAATGAATGTGTTGCCCTGAGTCAAATAATACCCCTGTTAGTTTTTTATAATAAGGATACTAAATATAACCACATTAGGAGCTTCATGAGCTTTTTTTTGTATCATAATAAATGCTCACGGTGGAATTGCCTGTCTAGGCTGCTGTAGAGCTTGATAGCTGAGGGTGGTACTACACCATTGAGTTGTGTTGAAACTTTAGTGGGAGCTATTGGGTTGTTCATATTGTAGTACAAGAGGACGTGGTTGATATGGTTGAGATGCCACCATTTGTTTTGGATGTAGTTGAAGCTACAAAATAATTTCATTTTGCTTGACTCTTTCTGTGATGCTTCCAAAATTGTCCTTCGTCAGACTTATGCCATTTATTCTTGTGATGAGACAGAATTATTTGCCTAGTTATTCATCACTTGCGATTGACCATGAACTTTGAAGGGGAAATCCTTTGATTTATGATCAATACTATAATAGTTGAAGCATTTGTCGATGCCCAAGTTACATGTCACAAAATGTCATTTCTTACAATGAACACATTGAGGATTTGTTTTTGACTATGCGTCTGATGATTCTGATTTTGCAACTAAATTCTTCTGCTTGAAGACATGCTTTTCCTCGCAGACATTGATCTCTATCTTTGCATGAATAACTCAATCCACCAATTTTCTATAAGTTATACACTTGAAAACTAATAATCACCCTCAAATGTCCTCTCTTAAGGCAATAAGTATGTTGTAATATTCTGATTTTCAAGTTGATTAATCAATGGAATGAAACATACAATCCTAGCAAATTATGTTTTGCACTCACGAACGATCTCCATTCCTTGCTCAAGCTTCCTTAAGTCATTCTTGAGCTTGTCACGATCTGCTATAGGAAAATATTGCTTCATGAATAGTCTCTCAAAATCCACCTAGGAAACTATTGTCTCATTAAAATATATTGCGGGGGTGAATTTTCCACCAATCATCAGCTACTTGCTCCAATTGGAATGTCACATTGTCCACCTTACAATCTTAAGGATATTTTATTCTTCAAAGCCTCTTCTCGATGTCGAGAAGTCATGCATTACACTCGCTCAAGTCCACTGTGCCATTGAAGGTAAGATGATGTGTCTTCAAAAGTGGATCTATCACTCGATTCATAGTATTCACATTGGTCATTGCCATTGATTGATTGGGTTGTGCCCCCATAATAGCTACTAATGGGACTGATTGAGTGGCTTGCAATGTCGATTGTGTCGCATGCTGAATCGCTTGGACCGCTTGTGTAATTTGTTACAAAATTGACTTGTAGTGCTCTAGTAACATTCAAGGTCGCCACCTCCACGAGAGTTTTCATGTTGAGATTTGGTGCTCCAATAACCTTGGTGGTTTGAGTAGGATCAGAACGACACCGATTAGGGGAGTGAATACACTAGGAATAAGTACATCATTTATAGTAACTCTCTAGCCTCTCCTTCCATGAGCAGTTGAAGCACTTTTTCTTCTTGGAGCTATTTAAAATAATTGAAAGATATGTGAAATCAAAATTAAATAACTGAATAACAAAGAAAACCTAACCTTACTTAATCCTATGAAGACAAGAAATATGAGATGAAAAGTTAAAGAAGGTTAAATACAATACATAGGCTCTCTCTGATACTACTATGTCACACCACGAGTCCAGAAGACGGTACCCCCAACAACTCAAGGCATAATGAAGCCAATTAAACATGTTTTGTGTTTTTAAAAGAATGATTGTATGCAAATAATAACACAATAAACCAATAAATAGAAATTTATCGCATAATGAATAGTCCACTGATAAAACAAAATTAAAAGCGGAGAACTAGCTGAATCAAAATTAAAAGGACAATATTGAATAGCTACCCAGACCCCAAAAAGGAAAATATAATAGCTAAAGCATATAATGAAAATATCAAGATGAGAAGAATAAAACTAAAATGTCTAATTCGATGGAGACAGTCCTACTGGTAGCTAAATAGAACCAATTATGAAAAAATATCAAAGAAAGAGTATGAAAAACAAACTCAGAAAATAATAAATAAAGACGAGCATGAATATGTGTAAGCTACTTATTTAATATTATATATATATATATGATATATAATTTGAGTTTATTATTTAAAGGTTATAACTTAAGTGAACTTGATTTAGGTACTAAAGAAATGTTAGAGTTTTAATTTTTAATATATTTCGTGTAAATTAATAATAATTAATATTAAGTTTGATTACAATTATTAAACCTAAAAGTTTAAAATATTTAAAAATTAAATAGTTCAATACAATAGTAATTGTTATTTAAATTACAATTAACCAATAATTGAATATTTTATATTTTATAGGTGATAATTTGAATGAAATAAGACAAGTGGAAACAAAACATCTATTATCTAGGCGAGTACTCATGTTCTTATATTCTGATAATATTTTATTTCTTCTAAACCAAATGCATTTATTGGTATTATCATTGGTTATATTGAAATTAATGTAACTCATGATTTTGAATTCTACCAAATTTTTGTTCATATTATGGGAATAATATGTGTGCATATCATTATTGATTGATTTGTCTGCTATGCAAAATGAATATTTTTATTAGAAAATCATATTTTGATTGAATGCTTAAAGTCATCACTTAATGATAGTAGTGAGGAACACTAATGTACCATGCATGTAAATAAAAAAAGATATTGATATTGAAATATCTTTAATGGTATAATATTTTGAAGATGATCCGATAACGGTTATATAGACATGAATGATACTGATATGATATTGATAAAAACTCTTTGAATAACATATTTATATTGATTTATAAGAAAAACTTAACTGACATGCATATTGTTTTTTTTATTATTGTTATAGTTTAAAATTATGAGTATTCACTAGCTTTATTTAATTTACTGTTCTTTTAACTAACTTTTTAGGTTTAATTAAATTATTAAAAGATGAGCGATACATGAGAAAATGTTTATAGACACTGGGGACAACCATTAACAAGGTAATTTCCATTGTAACACTTTAATTTAGTTTATAGTGGCTCTTTCATTTGTTAAATTGTAAGTTAATATAAAAAATTCAATACACGTCATCCGCCTTCGTTAATTCCAAGTCTTGGACTGGATCATGACAAAAGTGGTATCAAAGCTAAAGTTTTAGGATTCATTGATGCAATCTGGATGAAAGAGCCAATAGGATAATTGTAAGTAAATTTTAACTTAAATTAATAAGTACATCTATTCAAACATATGGTTTCAGCTGAAATTATAGAAAAATTGAGTCCAAAAGAAAATGTTTAATGTGTTGTGGCACGAGGTCCATTTTTTTTACATTTTGAGTATTATTACACACATTCCTTGGCTCACTAAACTGCGCATGTGTACATGTTGTTCAAGAAAGTGTTACCAAAAGAGTCTAAATTAAAGTAAGAGTAACAACAAGCACATAATCACACAAAAAAAGCCACAAGTAAACACCCTTAGAAGCACAAAAAACCATAATAAACAAATTGAATGCCACCAAAAAATCACTATTAAACCCACAAAATGCCGCCAGAAAAGAATCAGTAACCAACCAAAATACCACAATTATAAGAACAAAATACTGCAATAATACCAATCAAAATACTACGAGAATAGCACCAGTGTACCACCAACATATCACAATAATACTACAATAATATCATTAGAATATCATTAGAATACCATCAAAATATCAATATAATATTACTTAAATACTACAAGAATACCACCAAAATAACATAAGCAAACTACCAAAATACCGTCAGAGTACCACCAACACACCACAAAAATATAACCATAATACTAATAGAATATCAAGAGAAAACCACAAGAATACCACCAGAATACCATTAGAATATCATCTAAATATTTTGGTGTTATTCTAATGATATTTTTATTGTAATATTCTGGCAGTATTCTGGTAGTATTCTAGTAGTATTCGTGGTACTCTGGTGATATTATTATTGTATTATATTTATAATTATTGTGGTATTATGGTGAAATTCTGTTGCAATTTTCGTGGTATTCAGAAGTTTTATTGTTGTATTCCAGTGGTATTCTGATTGTATTATTGTGTTTAATGTATTAGTGTTGCGGTATTATGGTGGTGCTCTGGAGCAATTCTTGTGGTATTCAGGTAATATCATTGTAATATTCTAGTGATATTCTGGTTGTATTATTATGATTGTTGTGATATTGTTATGATATTATGGTGGCATTAATGTATTATTCTGGAAGTATTACAATGATACTGCCGTCATAATAAAGTCATATTATGATTCATTATGTTGGTATTTTGGAGTTATTTCGGCAGCATTGAAGTATTCTTCTGGTGGTCTTTTGGTTGTATCATTGTGATAATTACTATTGTATCTATTTTGTTTTTTCTCATAAATGAACCAAATAGTGGCTCCTCCCGTGAAAGAAACAAATGAAAGATAAAATATCAGAATAGATTTATTAAAAAATTATAAAAATATTAGGTTTGGATAAAACAATAGAAATCCATTTCAAAATGTGCGTTAAGTGAAATAATAAATAGAATCTGTTAACTAAAAAACAGGCCCTAATGAATGTTACAATTTTAAAAGCAGTGAAACTCACATATGTTCCGTTATTCTCACCAAAATCTTCATATTCCATCTTAAAAAATGTTATGTTGTAGTGTTCTTTGAAATTAAGAGAGACATATCGCCTAAACCCTAGCCCGAAGAAAAATCCAAGCCGAGAAAAAGATTTAACAGTGTTTGAACAGCGTTTGTATTTTTCCAAAATATTCAGGTGGCCTTCAAGTCTGGTGACACTCAAATGAACATTTTAAATATTTAAAATTTTTTTTTTTTTTAAGGTGGTGAAAAAGGAGCCCAACTCGGGTAATTTTTATCCGCAATGGCACTCACGCTGCCGAGGCATCGCCGGCAGGCGGTTCCTGATATAGACTCCACGAATGCGGCAGCGCAAGTGGCGGATCGCTACTCGAAGGAAGACAAGGATGAGAAGGATCGGCGCCAGCATGAAAAGGGGCTCCGATGGCAGCTGCCATTTCTGGCGCTAGGGCTATTGCGCCACATGAGTGCTTCATCTAACATCATCCATGACTGTGATGAGGTCTTCAACTACTGGGAACCCCTTCACTACCTCCTCTACAAATCTGGATTCCAGTCTTGGGAATACAGGTCGTCTATCTTTTGTTCTTCTTTTCTTTAATCTAAGAGCTTATGCTGTTGAAAATTTATGTTTTCATCTCCTCCTATCTCCCTGCTATGCTTGTTAGGTTTTCCGTGTCCCATTTTGGGCATTTTAACTACGACAGTAAGTTATTTTTGTTGTCTATAACTCAAGCTTATCATCCATTTAATAGGATACAGTATCCCCTTTGCTTCTTCTATTTTCTGGTCAATTCCTATACTAAAATATGTCCATGGATCTATAAGGCCATTACTTGCATACGACTAAGTAAGATACAACCCTACAAGGCTATTCTCATACGTCATTTGGCTACAAGGGTATCTAAGTCGACTGCTAAAAATAATGTTGCCTTTTTAAGTTTTGTCTATTTAGATTTATGACATTTATAAGAAAATTGAAATTAAGAAATTAGGAGACTGCCAAACAATGCTGCTTTTGTTCCCACACCTGGACAATAAAGGTTACAGGTCGACATCAAGCTGTAACCAATCAATAAATTTATGAAATTAATCAAAATTTGAATTTTTAAAGTGCTCTTTAGAGGTAACACATCACAACCTAGCTTGATCATAGAGAAAGTAGGCGAAGGTTTGCTAAGACATTACTTGTAAGTGATGCGACACAAGTTAATTGAATTGTTGTGTAAAATAAACAAGGTTTGGCAATGATGTCACCGCAAGCGACATTCCATAAACAATTTGTGGTGAAAAATTAAATAGGGTTAATGAGATCATATAATTAAAATTTTATTTTTTATTGTGAAATTTGTGAAAGGAATTCAAACTGGAATACAAGAGAGTATGTTGAAATAATGATTAAAAGAGGAATTGTAATCACTGCTTAAAAGAACAATTTGAGACATTGGTGGAAGGCTATAAATTGTTGTGTCGGAAAAGCTAACTATAGGAATAGATAAAGTTAGTACTGGATAAATAAATGAAAGAAAGAAATTATTGACATGAGTATGGTTAATGGTATGTTGATTATTTATTAAGTTAATTATTTGTGGAGACATTATAAATGTGTTTTGCGTATTTGCTTATGAGATGGAATAATGATAACTTAAAAGATCAATTATTTGCAAGAAATGGTTGAAGTGTTATGATATTATTACGATTGGTGACGATAGAATTCATGATGGGTTTGGAATAGTTGATATACATGTGATGAGAGAAGCTTAATTGAATTCATATTGAGATATGGACTTGCAATAGTAATAGATACTTTAGTAACAATAAATACACTTAGTTACTTTCCGAAATGGATCATATTTTTTTAATTGCATAATCTAAGGAACACTTTGAAGTGTGTCTCAAGTTGAGGCGCATAAAAGAAGGTATAAGGCACATGTCTTATGTGAACCAATTGAGGCACACACCTTAGTTGTATGAGGCTACTTTAAGGCATATTTCATGAGGCATAAGAATGGTTAAAGGTTTGATAAGAGTTCAATTAGAAATGTGGGCAATAATAGAAAAGATTCGACAGAGAAGCATAGAAATGCAAATTTCTTGGAGTGTGAAGCCATACATTTATTTGAAGTGCTATTATTGATATAAAAAAAATAAAAGAGGGTGTTAGGGGAATAAACGAACATATTTCTATTTCTCATAAAAATGTTATATTTATACCAATGTACCAAAGAAATGAAAGAAGAGATTTGTGCTCATATGAATAAAACGACTATGTGAAAACATCTAACACAATGTAAATTTGAAGATGGAGTTGATAATAGCTTTATTTTGGTAGTAGACATAATGGCAGAGATTCTTCCTCTCCTAGGCAATAGATCTCCAATAGAGGTACTATGAAACCTATAGATTAATAGATGATCATGGAAAATGAAAACAAAATGATGGTATAAAGGTAACCTATTGAATGAAAATGAGGTCACTTATATTCTCGGTGTTCACTCGAGCAAGCACGGGAGTTGTTTGCTAAGACGATTGTGAAGACCATGTCTAACATCATCCGCTAATGTAGAGTACCACTTATTATCATTACCGGCAATAGTCCTCAATTATTTGGCAAAAAATCTCAAATATTTCTATATAAGCTAAGGAATTTACCTTAAATTCACCTCCGTGCATCATCCAAAAACAAACGGCTAAGTAAAAAACGGCGATAAGAAAATTTTAAATCATTTACGGAAATAATTTGAGGTTGCTAGGGAAAATGGTTTGATGCACTCTCCTCAGTCCTATGGGTTCTTAGGAAGACTCCATCAACTACATGGTAGGCTCCATTTATGCTATCACATGACACCAGCTACTAGTCGGGCACGCTTATATAACCAATATGTGGCATCTGTTTACAAATATGAAGGCAAATTCAATGAATGGTAATAATTTAATGAAGTTGTGTTGAAGAAGGCGCTTGACCTACAATAGGACCTTTGAATGCCATCAATAATGAAGAATAGTAAGTCAAGAGAAGGATGACCAAATATCATAACTCTATTGTCAAGGAATAAAGGTTCTGAGCTTGGTCTTAAAGTATGTCGACGTGGTGGTAACACAAACATTGCTAAACAAACTACAGTCAACTTAGGATGGCTTATAGATAGTCAAGAAATATGTCAATCTTGAATCGTAACAACTTTATAGTTACATTGGCAAAGAAGGCCCGGAACGTGGAGTGGAGATGACCCTACTTATATTGTATTTTTTTTTTTTTACTGCTTGTATTTTTGTAAGGAAAAATAAAAGCAATATACACATTAATAAATTTATAAAGATGTGTTCAACTCATGTACGATACTGAGTTCTCTAAGAAGACTTTGGAGAGCCGTCTTAAGTAAATTCGGGGAATAATTGGTTTTATAGATTGAAATAAATAAGTGTATTTTGTTAAAAAAGAGAGTTGAATTGGCCAATTCATTAGTAATATACGTCGACTCTAGAGAAATTCTATTTCTAATTATGACTTATCTAGTGAATGATGAAGTTAGTCTGCTTGGGGTCCGATGATCGCGAGATTTCACCCTAAGTTTGCAAGTTACACTAATTACTCTTTGAAGGAGAGCTACGACTGTTGAGCGAAGAAAATTCTGAACTTAACAAGGTTATTATAATTATTTATGATTTTAAGTCACAATGCAATAAAAATAAAATTATAAATCACAAAGCAACAAAAACCCTTAATTTTTTTCAGATGAGTTAATTTAAAACAAGTTAACATGTCAACTATCACATATGAGAAACTCATCTCAGCTCACACAGAGATAATGCAATAATTTTACTCCAAGGTTGCAACTTCCTTAACATTAGAATATTCCTTGCTTGTGACTCTACTAGCCAATGTCTCGAATAGTCAACTTATTGATTGAATACTATGAGATTTTGACTTGCGTAAATTTGAAACGTCACCATGATTATTTTTTGAAGGAGAATCTAGTCCCCAATTGAAGAAAGGTTTGAACTTAGTGAGGTCGTTCTACTCCTTTTTTAATCTTAAGTCGCCACATAAAGAAATAAAAAATATCTAATGGATTCATAAAAGAAACCCCTTATGTTATGAAACCGACCCACAAATTGACAAAAACAGTAAAAAATAATTTTTAATTTTATATTCAATTACTATTTTACAATATCACAAGCACCAAAATGAGAATTCGTGTAAGTCATGGCTCATACCCCAAACTTTGAAGGCATCAATTCCTATTAATCTTACTCAAATGGGTCCATCCTTAGAGTGTGACTCATATATTTGCAAAAAACTCACAATGAACAGTGAATGAGTCCACTCTTTGGCAAGCTTATATGGTTACTCTCACGGTGAGTAAGATTTAGGTGAATGATATGAATTATAAAAACATGCTTAACCTATTGAAATAGCCACCTTGCCCACAAAAGGATCCTAATCGGTCAATCGAGCCGACTATCTAGTGAGTCTAATCGGCCAATAAAGCAATCTCACTAACTAACCCATGGGAACGAAATCCCACAATTTTGCTCAAGAGCATACTCATTGATTGAGATATTCCTATGCGGCTTAAGAACCTACTCCCAAATCTCAGTTTTATTTGGTGTAAGAGTCTATTTACTGATATAGATCTTATTCAACCTAAGAGCCTACTCTTAAATAAAAGTTTTCTTATATCAGCTAAGAGCTAACGCCGCTTATAAAATTGAATCGAAATTTATAATTTTCATGACCTATATAAGACTTATTTGCCATTACCATTCTCATGCTCAATAGTATCAAAACGGAAAGTGTGAATAAAAAAAAGGCACAAAGGTAAAAGATTTTTTTCTATTAACCATGCTTGATTTATAGGCAATCAAATATGAAAGAACTAAAAGTAGAAATTGCATAATATGCGGCACTTTCCTCATCCAAATTCTCTATATCATCAGTTTTTGTATAGACATTCTCTAGGTCCTTGAGAGCTTCAGGAAGTATCTTCTTCGCTACTAACTGATTAAGGAAAAACTAAGTAACAATCTTCACCTTCACCCGCTTATTCAAGGGGTCAACCTCTTGCCAGGTGGCTTTGGTCTGAGAGGTCTCCACAGTGATGGTGAGCTTGGTCAAATTGACATTATTTTTTAAAAGAAGCTCCTTCTCACCCTCTAGTACCTCATTGACCAATTTCCATCTATCAGTGGCCTTCTTCTTGGTATCCTCTCGGCTCATCTTGTTTGTTTTGAATTGCTTGTCATACTCTCAATCTGGCATGCTCATGCAATTCCAATCTACCACTAGATGACTATAACTCTTACATGTTAGTTGCACTTGTGAAAGA
This sequence comes from Phalaenopsis equestris, assembly GCF_001263595.1. Classification (NCBI taxonomy): domain Eukaryota; kingdom Viridiplantae; phylum Streptophyta; class Magnoliopsida; order Asparagales; family Orchidaceae; genus Phalaenopsis; species Phalaenopsis equestris. The sequence continues at coordinate 324,717 of NW_018165708.1, read as the reverse complement.
AATTTGCTTGTGTAAAGATTTCAAAAATATGGTCTGCCTCAGGTCGAGTATAACTAAGGGATATCTATGACAACAAGGATTTCTATTGTAATCAATCCTCTCAGACTTTTTGCTATCATATTGAAAGGATGACTTTTTAGGGTATTCGGGGTGGACTCGTTCAAACTTTTTGGGCAGTTGCACTTGTTTCTTCTTTTTTTGTGCAGGTCTCCATGTATTTTCTTGTTGAGCTTCTCTTATGCCTTAGTAGCTGCCTTCTCATGGATAATGATCCTGACGGGCTGCTAAGCATTTGACCCAGTCACAATACTAGCTATTGGAGGTGGACTTGACTCAAATAAAGACCTAGATGGGTAAGGATAGTTCCTCGCCCTTTAGGTTACTTGACCTCTTCTTCATTTGAGGAAATGATAACCCACCTCTAAAGAATAACTCATAATGCCAAACTCCTCAACATTCCCTCTCTCTATTGTGCGTCCCCTTTTCCTTACCCCTCCTTTAAGGATGCAATGATTTTGGGGTCGCCATAAGTAAATTATGTATTCATGTGAGCTAAAAAAAAATCATAAGTTAGGAACTTGCCAAAAAGAAAATATAAATTATAAATCTTAAAGGTTCCCATAAGACAACAATTTACGAGATAAGTATGCTTTATGTTAATTTAGTACCAAAAACTTCATGTCTGAAGTGAGTGTATTTTGCTCTGCTAGTAAAACTTGTTCTTCCTCACTTATGCTGGCTAGGGGAGGACTCTTGATCGCCAATGACTTTGTTTATTTAGGATAGACATGCAAACATTTGACGAACAAGTAACACACCTTTCAATTATTTATTTTAAATGTAGGTTGACTAGAATGGCATGTCACGACCCGATCTGGGGTTTGGGATTAACCAAGACGAAAACATACGGTCGGACGGTGAGAACTAAATTTTTCTATATTCATTTATTATTTAACAAATGAAAGAGTCAGTAATCAAATTAAATTAAATCAATATATTTAATATCACTTCGTTATTGGTTGTCCACGTCTTCTATACATATTTTCTCTTCTTTCGTTCATCTTTAATCAATTAAGTTAACCTGAAAAGTTAGTTTAAAATAATTGAAAGCTAAAAAAATTAGTGAATATTTACTCCTAAATTATAGTAATGCAGTGAAAAAAATAATATGCATGTTAATTAAACTTTCTAATAAATCAATATAAATATTTGATATGCTATTCAATGAATTTTAATATATCAATATCATTCTATATTTGTACAACTGTCACAAGAGCACTGTCTAAACTTTTATATCGTTTAAGGTACTTCAATATTATTTTCTTCTTCATTTATGTGCACGGGTATCTTAGTGTTCCCCCACTAGTATCATCAAGGGGTGATTTCAGGTCATGCACATACAATCAATTTATGCAAATCATAATATTCATAATTTCATATCACTCAATATGTAATACTATAATGCATTATATATTTTATAATATAAGATTATAAGCATTCGCATCGAAATGATTGATAAAATTTAATAATAGAAAAAAAAGGTTAATTACATTAATCAAACACATAGAAACCTACATAATTGGTTTAGAAGAGATTCTGAAATGATACTATAATTTAAGGATATAAGTATTCACCCCAGTCACTGATAATTTTAAACGTTTTCTTCACTCATCTTTAATGAAAAGCTAGTCAAATGCATAAATAATTATTATTCATTTATTGCATGTTAATCTTATTATTAAAAGACAATTTTCTTTTATTTGATCCTTTGATGTATCATATAATATTAATTATTTCATATTATTATTATCCTAATTGTTATCTTCATTTAATTATTTCTTTTAAATAATTTATGCTTAATAAAATATTGACAATAAAGTAGGTTCTCCTAATTTAACTTTCTAGTTATGTAATTTGTATCGTTCCTATTATACTTATAAATATACATATTTATATAAACAATTAATACTTAAATAAAATCAAAATCCTAACCGTTCTTACTATGAAACTTCTGACTTGTATAATACCTTACGGTTCGCACTTCTCCCCCTTCCTGCATGTATGCAGTTCTCCTTCAGCTCGATCACTTGGGATCGAGCGATTACAACGCGCAAAGAATCTCCCCGTGCTCTCCTCCTTCATAGTGTGCTACACAAGAGTGCTCCCCCTCTACCAAGCCGCAATGCTCAAACCCCTTTGACTCCTTCGGTCACGGATCAACACTACAACACAACACTTAGCTCCTCCGTCCCCCACTTCCTCTCTGGTCGACAAAGATGTCGTCGTTTTTCGATGGTGTCAACTCCGGCTATGGGGATGCCCTAATTTGCGCCTGACTTCTTTCACACTCACCTTTCGACTCATTTGGTAAGTTTTTGCCTCCATCATACCATAATTTATAAGGCAAACTCAGCTTCTTGGCTTTCGATCCCCTTACTTCCTCTCCCCCCTGTTCGGCTGCCCGATTCCTAGACTCATCCTCTTCGATTTTTCATTTTCTCTCCCTCCGAATAACTAAAATCCATCTTTACAATCTTCCTCACAAAAATTTTTTCATCGAAATTTAAAAATGGGCCTTATAAATTTCATAAGAAAAACTAAGGTTCATTCATTAAGATGAAAGTAATTACTATAAGTTAAGGACTCGATGCAAGGCAGCTCAACTATACTTAGGATAACAATACACAGTTATTGAAGCAAGGAAGTATGCTAGAAAATAGGCCAAACTCATCAAAGCTCATCACATTCAACAACAGTAGGTTCTTCAGACTCACTTTGAGTAAGAGAATAAACTCGAGGTCGAACAGGTTGCCTTGGTTGACTTTCGATATGAGATGGAGCTGGAGAACCTATGTTTATATGTCTAATTGTAGTCTTCTGTGAAGGAGCTCCACGTGAGTTTTGATCTTCAACACTCTTTTGTCCAAGAGATAGACAATATCTTATTATATGAACTGACTGATGACACCAGTAATAAGTGTTAGAGCCCATCAAGCATTTATCTTTATGTTGTCTTTCACATGTGGCATGAGTGGCTACTGTACCCTTAGTTGTACTTTGCTAACTCCACTCGAATTATTCTTAGACTTTTTCTCATTGGATCTCTCTGATTGATCCACATGTTTTTCTGCAGTCTTCCACTTGTGCATCTCTTTACGCTTCTAAGTAAACTGATAGTCAATCTCCGCTCTTCTAGCTCATTCCACTAATACAAAATATTCATTGATCTCTAAAAGTACCAACGACTGTTTGATCGAATCATTTAATTTTGAAAAGAATCTATAACACTTTTCTTCTGCAGTAGCGATCAACTGTGGCACATATTTCAACAGTGTAGTGAATTCCGCTTCATACTACATGATTGTCTTCTCTCATTGCTTCAACTTGATGAACCTGTTTTGCATCTGTATTTGAGTAGATATGGGTACAAACCATTCTCTGAATAGCTCCACGAATTCCTCCAAATTGACCATCATATTAGGTATGCCCTCTAGTTTGTCCTTACCCTGCCCACGCCACCATCTTTCAGTTTTTCCATCCAACACAAACGTCACCAATGGTACTTTTCTTTTATCCGTACAAGTCATGCTATCTAGTTTCTTCTTTATCCTCATTAGCTAGTTCTCCGCTTCATTCTGGTCTTCAGTTCATTTGAACAAAGGTTGACAAAGAACTTGAAATATCTTCTAGTACTTATCTACAATGATTTTATCACTTCCAATAGGCTGCGATCTGGACTTCTGAATCACCTGAGTCATCACTGCCATCATTTTGGATGAGGACATTGGTGTTCACATTAATAATAGATTGTATTTCTTCATTTTCTATCAGATTCTCTTTTTCAATAATTTCAGGTGTATCACTATGCCTGAATGAATAATAATTGTTACTTTGAGTTAATTTTAATTTGTATAATTATTAAATTTTTTTTGCAATTATCCTATTGGCTATTTCATCAAGATTTCATTAATTAATCCTAAATCTTGGCTCTGATACCAATTTTGTTACGGTCCGACCCGACCCAGGGTTTGAAATTAATCAAGATGGGAAAAGACGGTCGGACAGTGGAAATTAAGTTTTTCTGTATTTATTTATTATTTAACAAATGAAAGAGTCGGTAATCAACTTAAATTAAAATAATATATTTGATAGAACCCATTACTGGTTGTCCACTTTTCTTGTACATGTTTTCTCTTCTATCGTTTATTTTTTAATCAATTAATTTAACCTGAAAAGTTAGTTTAAAATAACTGTGAGCTAAAAAAGTCGGTGAATACTTATACCCCTAAACTATAATAATGCAATGAAAAAAGAAAGCAACATGTATGTCAGTTAAATTTTTTAATAAATCAATATAAATATTTGGCATGCTAATCAATGAATCTTACTATATCAATATAATTCTATATCTATACAACCGTGATAGGAGCACTGTCTAAAATTTTTTTACCATGGTGCTCAAAATTTTTTTTATCATTTAAGGTACTTCAATATCAATACTCTTTTTCATTTAAGTGCACGGGTACCTTAGTGTTTTCCCACTAGTACCATCAAAGGGTGAGTTCATCATAGTCAATCATGCATATACAATCAATTTATGCAAATCATATCATTCATAATTTCATATCACTCAACATGTAATACTATAATACATAAAATATTTCATGATATGAGATTATAAGCGTTCAAATCGAAATGACTGATAAAATTTAATAATAGAAGAAAATCAATTACATTAATCAAACATAAATACAACCCATAAAACTAGTTTGGAAGAGATATCAAAATAATACTATAATTTAAGAATATGAGTACTCACATCAATCACTGATATTTTTAGATATTTGCATCACTTATCTCCAATGAAAAATCTAAAGTCAAATGCATAAAGAATTATTATTAATTTATTACAAGTTAATCTTATTATTAGAAGACAATTTTTTCTTTATTTGATCCTTTGATATAATATATAATATTAATTATTTTATTATTATTATCCTAATTGTTATATTCATTTAATTATTTCTTCTAAACAATTTAAGCTTAATAAAATATTCACAATAATGTAGGTTCTCCTAATTTAACTTTCTAGTTATGTAATTTGCATTGTTTCCATTAGGCTTATAAATATACGTATTTATATAAATAATTCGATGTTAAACAAAATCAAAACCATAACCGTTCGTACCAAGGAACTTCTTTAATTTAAAACTTGATTTAATTATAATTTACAATTAAGGCTGGCAGATCGTTACCCGTGAACACATTATCATCGACATAGACAATAATGATGACAATTTGACCTCTAGAAGAATGGCGAAAGAACATAACATAATCTAATTGGGCCTGAAACAACCCATGACCTACTGCCACCTGTGTGAACTTACCAAACCAGACCCGAGGGGATTGCTTTAGTCTGTAGATGGACTTTTGCAGTTGACACACTTATCCTCAGGAAGAATTAGAGTCGAAGCCCGAAGGTAGAGACATGTACACCTTTGTAAGATCGTCGTTAAGGAAAGCATTTTTGACACCCTGTTGGAGTAAGAGCTAATCTAAATTCATAGCAAGGGATAATAAGACCCGAATAGTGTTCAATTTAGCAACCAAAGTAAACGTCTCCTCATTGTCAACTCTACAAGTTTGTGAGTAGCCTTTGGCGACCAACCGTGTTTTGTTGCGTTCAAAAGTTCCATCAGAGTTAGCTTTAATGCTGAAGATCTACCTACAAACAATTGCTTTCTTTCCCCGAGGAAGATCAACAACATCCCACACATGATTTCGCAGAAGAGCATTCACCTTATCCATCACTGAAGCCTTCCAGGTGAATGGTTCACCAATGCTGCCTCAATAGTGGATGGAAGACGATCATCCGTCATGGAAGTGACAAATGCTTTATAATACATTTTGCCATGGAAAAAAGAAAACAAGCTTGATTGCGCACCTCAATGATAAAACTCACCTCCTCATTCGGAGTATCAGTAATCTTCACAGGTGTACTGTTGGGGATGTTGGTCGAGACGGATTCTAAGACCTGTGAGGAGGCAGTGGGCTCAAGAGTAGGGGTAATGGGATGGGTCTCAATCGAGGTTTTGATGCGCCGAGTATAAACATTGAGAGTGGATGGAGATATTGGTCTGGTAGATGGTGGATCCAGTTGGATAGATGGTGCTGGTTTGGTAGATGGTGAATCCAGTGTGACAGATGGTTCCTCAAGAATAGTGGTTGGAGGAGTAGATGGCATATCCAACGGAGTAGGAAAAAAAGTAGCGTCCAAAAAATCTAGTACCCCTCACTTGAGACAGTGTTGGGGAAATAGGGAATATTTTCAAAGGAAACATCGACACTCACATAGAGTTTATTTGTGATTGGTTCGAAACATAGACAACTCTTTTGAGTGGCAGAATATCCGGGGAAGATACACTCGGTTGTTACGAGTTGGGTCATTGTTCCGAACCAATGTCGCGCACCCAAATTGGGGTGAAATGTGAAGAATAATCGATTGGTAGGAAAACACGACCTCAAGATTGCTAATGGTGTACAAAAATTTGTGAATTTTTGTGTGGATTCCATTGATAAGATATGTGGTGATAAATATGACATCATTCCAAAAGTATTTCAAGATATTTGATTGAAACATAATGGAACATAAAACTTTAAGGTGTTGATTTTTCTGCTCAAATACCCCCTTTTATTGATTATATGTACAGGAGTTGTGATGAAGGATGTCCTTACCAAAAAATTCTTTAATATAGAGTTAAAAAATTCACGGCCATTGTCAGCCCGACGACCTGAATTAATGTTTTGAATTGGGTCAAAATGAAGGAGTGGAAAATTTTGAAAGCGACAACTAAGATATAGACCCACTCCATTTGAGTGTAATCATCAATCATGGTAGGAAACCACAAGTTATTGGTGTAACTACACGTACAAGAGGGTCCCCACAAGTCATTATGAATTAGTGAAAAAGAAGTGGAAAGAACATAAATGTGGTGGATATGATACTCATTGATGTTTAACTAATTGACAAATCTCATTTTTGAAACTAGATAAATTTTTATTAGTAAACATCAAATGATACAACTGTTTTAAATATTGAAAACTGGGATGATCCAAACTATAATGCAAAAGCATAATGGGATTTTTGGTAGACCGGGAAAGTCTACAACTACTGGATGGAGTGGCCTCGTTAATCATTTTTTTTTCTTGGAAGAAGTTGATGGGTGGTGTGGATGTGCCGTCAATATAATTTTTTTCGCAATCGTACGTATTGTAGGAGTAGTAACGAATTTTTTCGAGTCAAAGTTGTCGATCTCACAGGGAACCATGGGAATCCAAAATAGGACAATGTTTTAGTATACTAAATTCGTTCTTAGTTTGGAATTTTCAAATACTTGATTTATGCTATAAATCATACCACAATAATCTAAAATTACTCCTACAGAAATTCTAACTACGCTATGTGAATTGGTTGTACCTAGTGCTTAGGTTACTTTTCCTTGCAGTGATAATAATATATTGTAGATGTGGAATAAATGTGAAATAAGATAAAGTTAGTGACAAATAAAAGCATAAATCTTCTTTACCCTCTTCTCCGATCACATAAAAAAGCTTGATTAAAGTGACCTTAGTTTCTTAAGTCCCACTTTGAACCTAATGAAGCATATCTCCCTATTTATTTACATCTCCCTATAGTGTATTTTTGTTTTATGCTCTATAGTTCAACGTAATTTCCTAGTTAATGCCATACCTCTTAGGAGTCCTTATGGGTTCACAATACATTTTAACAGATTAATTGGTCATATTGAGAAGTAAACTAAGTGCAGAAGAAAAATGATCACAATTTGGATTAAAATCAATTTCAGAACATCTACTTCACCACAAGGAAAAAAAAGGAAGTTTACTCAGAAAAACATGGATAATACACAACAAGAATGCATTGATTCAAAGATATTCAACATACAAAAGTGTTTCAGAAAATTACAAATCCAAAACACAAATATACTTATATCTCTCTCTCAATTTCCATTGAGAATGCTCCACCAAAGTTTTACTGTTCTCTTGCAAACTCTTCACCCAAGCACTCACAAACACAACAATTCATGCTTTCACAAGCCTAGCTATGAACTCTCACAATAATGGAGGAAAATCTCTCCCAAGACTCCGTCTCTCTAATGATCTACAGAATATTCCCTTCAGCCCCGTTCAATACTCCTCTCCAAGTCCTCTTAATAACTCCTTGAAAACTGCCTCGTTTCACCCAAGAGATGCTATGCACACGTGGCTCGAACTGCTTAAAAAAGTGCAAAATTCAGTATTGGCGCCAACCTCTTGGGTTGCCTTTGATTGTTTGGCGCTTAGGAGCCACACTATTCTGGCGACACGAGCTTGACCTTCAGGGCTGGGGCCTTGGTGCCTGGCGGTTAGAGCATAAGCGCCAACCTCTCGGGTTGCCATAGCTTGGCCGACGTCTAAGCGCCCAGTATTTGGCGTCATGGTCTCAGCCTTCACAATGCCTTTTGCTCCAAATCTTTGTCTTTTCGCTCCATGTTTCTTTCAATTCGTTCCACTCCTAATATCTGTTATACTTGCAAGAAAACATAAAAATATTTTTCTTTAAAGTGCAATTTTATTCAAAAAGATGTGCAAAACATAATGAAATTCATGCAATCTTTTCACATATCAGAAGTAGAGCCTGGATACTTGCCTTGCACTTCAAATCACCCCCCCTCTCCCGAACGATGATCCTGAAAGACATAAACATCAGGAGAAAAATGAATAATATAATTGAGGTCATATACCAAATTATTGACTGACAAGATATTGCACTTTAACGGTGTTACATGTAACACAGATTCTAGAGTAACCTCGACTGTTAGAATAACAGAACATTTACCCACAATGAATATACAAAAACCGTCAGTAATTTTAGCAGTTTCTCTCCCAGAGCACGAAAAATATGTCAAGAATCCATGAGAACACCTGGTCATGTGGTCCATGACACCTTAATCAATAATCCACGAACTAGAAGAAGAAAAAATAGTGAGTGTCATCATAATGTTACCTCGACGAACATGGGAGGTCTACAGGCTGGAAAACAACTGAATAGATCTAAGCAGCTTGATCATGTGTTCCATCTGACCCTTAATGGAGTTTGGTGATTTCGGGATATTCCAAGCGGAAGCCGGCTGTACTGTCGGCTTCTGAGGTCGTAGCAACACCCTTAACAGTGGAGGATTTGGCCAAAGGTTTTTTTGCTGGTTTCCTGTGGAGCTTCCAACACTTGTCATAGGTATGATAGGGTTTGTGACAGTAATTACTAGTGGAGTAATTAGCCCGTGATGACGTGGAGGGTTGAGCATTATAAGAGACCAAGGCGAATGGTTTGGTTAAAGGAGTGGACGTGCCGAGCATGACAAGTCTCCAGCTTTCTTCACGGCGTACCTTGGTGAATGCAACATGAGTTGACACAAAGGGATCCCGACCAAGAGTATGACCGTGGACTTCATCGAGATCCTTGTTTTGACCCGCCAGGAATTTGAACACACGATCATTTTCCACAATTTTCTGGAAGAGGGAATGATCAGCCGGAGAGTCTCATATGTAGTTGTAGTAGAGATCATATTTCATTCATAAGGCCACCAAGTCATTACAATACTGGTCATGATTCTTGATCCCTGTTTTGCCTCGCGGATCTTGGAAACCTCATAAAGTTGGCCTGAGTTTTCTATGCCTAAGTAGGTGTCCTGAACTGCCGTCCATAGTGCACTTACAAACGAAAGAAATAGATACGAACTACCAATCACAGTCTCCATGGAATTGGTCAGCCACGACATTATCATGAAATTCTCCACTTCCCACGCTCCATACGCTGAATGATCCCTAAGAGGTTGATGGACAATGACACGGCTTGAGATCATTGGAGAAAACTAGTGCTATGAAGTTTATAGGTGGTGATCAAGAAATGCATGTGGTTTTTCGAGCCTCCGGTTTGTAGAGGGATTGTGGTCGATGTCGATCCTCTTGCGGACTCAAGTACACCGTTCGGAGGAGGCTCAGTGGTAGAGAGGTTGCTATGATTTTGACCGAGCCAAAGATGTTGTTGGGTTGTTGAGACATAGGAATTTTCCGGCTGCTGAAGGAAGAACTGCGCTGCAGTGGGTTCTGTAGGTTCCTCAGCGAGGAGCTCCAATGATATTGGAGGGAGATTGAGCCAGCTGCAAGAAGGTCTGGCGGCTAGAAGGTTGTTCTCAAGGAAGATCAGGTCGGTTGGAGTGAGATTTGACGACTAGAAAAACACAATAAGAAGGCCTGCAGGTGGTTGAAAGCGGAAACCGTACAGGTGGCCGGCGGCTTGGGAAGAGTCTCGGCGGCAACTAGGCTTAGAACCATAACTCTGATACCATATTAACTTTTGAGAATAGAGCAGGATAGATTTCATTGATAGGGAAATGGGTGTAAATACACATTATATGACTCATATAAAAAGAAAGACATAAATTTAAAAATACATCAAATAGGAAATATATAATTATGGTAACAAAAGTAAATAAATGCTAATAAATCAAAACAGTAACTGTTAATAATAACCGTAGCTAATAAGGCTAATAATTCTAATATATATATATATATATATATATATATATATATATAAATATAAATAAATGATATAATACAACATGACTAACGTTTTGAACTATCTTGAAAATTCATATTTGAAAATATAAACTATCAAATGCCCTTATATTGATTTGTTGTACTTTTAACTTGCATGCATATTAATTTCTTTTTGTTTTATTACTGTACTTGTTAAGTATTAGTATTTACCAGCTATTGTTAGTTCATTGGGTTTTAAACTAACATTTTCGGGCATAAATTTTTGATTAGATGATGAATAATAGATGAGATAATATTTATAGAAGACAAGTTCAACAAATTAAAAAGTAAATTTATTATTTGTTCAACTTTAATTTTAATTCTTTAGTGGCTCTTTCTTTACATTAGATGATCCGATTAGGAGAGTAGATGTTTTAAATTCGACTTGTGTTAAGAAATTAAGAAAGCAGAGGTAGACCTAGGAAGACTTGGGCTTATTGTATTAAAAATGATCTTAATTTACTAGAACTTAATGAAAATATGACACTAAATAGGATGCAATGGAGAAAAAGGATTCATGTAGCCGACCCCACGTAGTGGGATTAAGGCTTTGTTGTTGTTGTTGTTGTTGTTGTAGTGGCTCTTTCTTTATTTTCGGATTTAGAATTACTAAGTAACTCTAATTTCATTGGCCGACCTGCTGATTCCGCCTTGAAAATTCCAAGACTAAAAGTTGAGTCATGACATTTATAATTTCTCCAAAGTTAATTTTCACTAGCTTATCTCAATAGATGCTATTCTCTCAATCTCTCTAATAAAATTGCTCATCAACATTTCATTTCGAATTTTTTCACGCATTTTATCATTCACATTTCTCTCTCTTAACTTGCCTATAAACATTTTTTTTTACCACTGAATAATTGAATCCGTATAATATAGCCAGCCTTCCAGTAGTCTAATCAACATAAGCTTTGAATTTATATTTTCTGTTAGTGCTGCCTTCTCTGTGTCCAAAACTATCTTGCTCCATAAATATTTTCGTAATTCATGAAGTACTGGTGGAGGATTTCTTTGTCTCTGGCTCTCAACATCACCATCATTGTTTAACTTTGCTGGTTTTCCCTTACCTCCTTTCCAAATGAAATTTCTTAATTGAAAACTGCTTTTGAAATGACAATAAAACTACAAATATCAATGTTTCTTTACCCCAGTTCCAAACGATAGTTACATTAATGATTGCCCAGTTTAGGTGGAAGTTGCGGCGGCCGATTGGATTAAGATGCTAAAACTTTATTGTTGAGTATGTGAAATGTTTGCACAAGTGTTGCTTTAGAAACTCATCTTTTTTCCCAAAGGAGTACTGGCAATGGCCGAGTGACTGTCATTGAAACTATTATATTATTCCAAGTTTGTCTACCATTTTACAAGCTAAAGAGGATTAAATGATCTGCCATGCACCATTTTATATTGCGGCTGGAAACAATTTTTGTAATTATTTAGGCGTAGGAAATTGCCAAGTAAAATGATTGTTGGTAAATTTGGAGTTGTGTAGTAGAATGTTGGTGCAAAGCTGCACTTTAAAGGATCTGTCATACCTGGGTTTCGTAGCAGTAAATTAGGCCAAATGTGGTCTGTCTGCTTCATGAAGGGAATTTTTTGTTGGGTATCACAAACTTCTACTTTGTATCTGATCAAGGAACCAATTCCAAAAGTTGTAAATTCCATATCAAAAGCCAAAAATCATTTCTATTTTCATGCAGTCAGGGTGCTAGCATGCTCCTCTTATTGAATTCAATAACTTAACTTGCATTATTTGTGCCCTTCTTTTGAAAACACTTGTTTCCTCTTGCTAAAATTTCATGGATCATCAGCTAGACATCTTTCACTATTATGATTTTTTTAAACTTTATTTAAAGCAATTGTTATTAAATTTCATCAATCTCCACTAATGCAATACAATTCAGCTAATTTAGCCTTAATAAAATGTGTTTTTCGTAGGCCAATCAAAATAAGTCAAACTATGCTAGAGAGGAGCTGAATTTGACCAATTTTTAGGTTTATTTAATGCCCAAATTTAATTATGGCTGAATGCCTTCATTTTTATTATATTGAATCATCCTTATGGATAATATTAGATTTGAATTTGAATATTTGATAGTATTAAAGATCTAAGCTGAAATTAGATTTGATTTTCAAATCCTTGGCCTTATTTTAGATAGTAAAACTTAGGCATAACAGAAAATTTTATAAGATGGTAGTGAGACCTGCGATGCTTTATGGCGCAGAATGTTGGCCTATAAAAGAGAAGCATACAAATAAGTTAAGTGTTGCTGAGATGAGAATGCTTATGTGGCTGTGTGGCTTGACACTTAGAGACAAAATGCGAAACAAATGTATCCGTGAAAGATTTGGTGTAGCTCCAGTGGCTGACAAAATTAGAGAGTTGTCTTAGATGATTTGGTCACGTTAAATGTTGACTATCTGATGTTATAGCTAGGAGAGTTGATGTTTTAGATTCGACTTATGTTAAGAAAGTTAGAGGTAGACCTAAAAAGTAGACCTAAAAAGGCTTGGGCACCTAAAAAGGCTTGGGCATGTTGTATAAAATTGATCTTAATTTATTAGAATTAAATGATTATATGACACTCATTAGGACACAATGGAGAAAAGGATTCGTGTAGCCGACCCACTTAGTGGGATAAAGGCTTGTTCTTGTTATATGGCTTGTTGTTCAAATCATTGTTTGGTTGATTGTAAATTGATATCAAATGAATGAAATTATTTATAAAGCCATTGAAGCTCTTTCTTTAAATCCAAAGTTAATTATGCAAATTACTTCAAGTTGTGGATCAAAATTGCTTTTTTATTCATTTCTTTTTTGATCTTCTCACCTCCATGAACTGACATTTTAATTATGGCTAAGGTCCTTTATTTATTATAGTGATTTTATTAAGTTGAATCATTTTTTTAGTGATATTATATTTGAATTTTAATTTTTTCATAGTATTTGATTTAATTTTAAATAGAATTAGATTTTATTTTCAAATCTTTGGCCTTTTCTTGGAACTCTATTTTTAAACATGAGGATATGTTTTTTATACTTCAACCATGTACACTTTTATTTTTTCTTTACTCGTGGCAGTCTAAAAGTTGTTAAAGTCACCATATTATTGTGTTGTAGCTCTGAGTTTGCGCTGCGGTCATATCTATACCTACTGTTTCACATGCTATTGGCTGGACCAACATCCTGGTTTTACAAGGATGAAAAGGTTTGCTATCTTTGCATATTGGTGAATTTGAATTTTTTTTTTTTTTTTTTATAAATGATCATTAAAATAATATTTTTTCCTTGCTATGTGCGTCCTCTCATCTTCCGTGCTGCTGAAATGTCAGGTACAGGTTTTCTACAAAGTGAGACTTTTTCTTGGCCTTATCTCAACAATTACTGAGACTGTTCTGGTAGTTGCCCTTTCAAGGAAATATGGAAAAAGACTTGCAACATATGCACTTGCAATGCTATGCTTAACCAGCGGTTGTTTCTTTTCAAGTACAAGTAAATTTCTTACCCTGACTTAATTCTCTTTTTATGCTTCTTTCCAAGTTGACAATCCACCATATTTTCCTCTGAAGCTTCACTACTTTCTTTTTCATGTTTTTTTTTATTTTTCCAAATAGCAGTGTTTATGTGTGCAGATATACTTTGCTAATTGTTTTCTTGACTTAGCTGATCTATAATGGTTGTATGTGTATGTTTCTTCAGGTTTTCTACCAAGTACATTCTCCATGTATGCTGTTACACTGTCATCTGCTCTGTTCCTTCTTGAGAAATATGCTTCTGCGGTTTCTGTAGCTGCCACTGGAGTCCTCATTGGCTGGCCCTTCTCAATTTTGGTTTTTCTTCCTGTTACTATATATTCATTAATCAAAGGGAGTTTTAAGAAAGTTTTTCTGTCAGGGTTGATAACTTCTATCTCTGTTATTGTAAGTCCCGCTGCTAAAGCTTATAAACGTTAAATTAACATCATTGATTATTTTGTCCTTTTTTGTCACATAAGATGATTATGCTTTCGACTGAGTAATAATTTCTTCTGTTTTTTCTTTACAATTTTTTCTTCTAGGCTCTTTCAGTTTATGCAGACTATTATTACTATGGCAAATGGACATCATCTATCTTCAATCTGTTGAAGTATAATGTACTGGGTGGTGGGGAGAGTCATTTATATGGTGTTGAAAGTGCCACATTCTATTTGAGAAACGGTTTCAACAATTTTAACTTTTCCTTTATTCTGGCTCTTCTTTTTGTGGCATTTCTGCCCATTACATGGAAAAAATATACCCCAGATCTTCTAGTTGTGGTTTCACCTATATATGTTTGGTTGGCATTTATGTCTTTGCAGCCGCACAAAGAAGAACGGTATTTTATCTCTCTTGATGATCTAAACATCTACCTTTTTAACATTGAAAACCCCATTTCTTTGTGTGTGTTGATAAAGTTTCTTAACATGATTTACACACATGTCAGAATGCTGACACTTGAGTTCATTGGCTAAGGTTGTTTCTGGAGAAAATTGATACCGTCAATAGGCAACAATATTTTATATCATACAACTAAATGAAAGCGTTAATTAGACATTAAACATGAAATGCTAATCACAAATATGCGCTGAAGTAGCTTTTATTGTCAATTATGTTCGCACAAGAGAACTGTTTGTATTAACTAGATGATTAATTTTTTATTGTGCATGCATCTGCCTTATCCTAAATAGCTGGGACAGGGCTAAACATAATGATGATGATGTGTCTGAAACTCTTGTACATTTATGTCTTTTAACGTGATATTGTATGGTATATGTTGGTTTGTTATAAATTTATATGTTGTGGCTGCAGCACATATACAATTGACCATTGCTGATGCTAAATTTTATTTTGCAAGTCATTGATGCATACCATAAAGGTTTTTAATATATATATTGGCAACATTTATCGTCAGATATTCAATGGTTCTTTTGTTTTTATTCAAGCAAAGTGGCTAGAAAAGTTCTAGGAAAGTTGATACTGGCTAGATTTCTGCATTTAAATGGTTTATGTTCATTTTATTTAGTTATGCTATAAATATTGCCCTGAAGATAGTTTGATAAACATAATGGATCATATTTTACCTCTTGTGGCTCTAATCAATTGGCGAAAATGGAACTTTACAGGAAGATTAGCTTATATGCATCATATTTTCCATGTTGTAGTAATCCTTGTTTATTAGAGTTTATCTATACAATATGGCCTCGATGCCAACTATCATTTATAGATAGGTTCCGTTGCCAACAATAATTTCTGAAATGTATGCGGGAATTTGGTAAATTGGTTCTTGACCGTGTTTATTTCTTCTCGCAGGTTCCTTTATCCAATATACACACTTATATGTGTTGCAGCTACAGCCGTAATTGATAGTTTTCCTGATATTTTCCGTGATAGGTTTTCGAATGAAGAGTCCCTCACTGTTAAGGTGATTAGAATTCCTCATAAATTAGTTTCTCAGATTTTTCATGGAAATCGTATAGATCATAAATCACAACTATGAATCCTGATTTAACCGCTTATATCAGGTTGCTAAGGTTCTTAGACCAGTCTTTCTGGGCCTTATTTTGTGTGCATCCCATAGCCGCACATTCTCATTGTTGCATGGATATTCTGGTCCTTTGGTGATCTATAAGCATTTAGAGCATCATGAAGATGCCGGTCCAGGTGAGACCTTGCTAGATTTTGTGATAAGTAATATCAGCCTTTTTTCCTTCTCAACACGATTATTATGATTTCTCTCTCATTACATAAAGGCTTTGTTTGGTTTGGAGGAATTAACCAGAGAAAATATTTTCTTTATCTCATAGTTACATTTCGATTGTTTTGTTTGGGTTTAATTCATAAGAAATGATATAGCATGTCTATCTTTCAGATCGTTTCAATTCCTCCAAAACAAACAGTGCCTAAATAATCTGTTAGAAAAGGATGAGTTAACTTTGATGTGGCTCAGATCACTGTGTAGAAATTATTGTTGATGTGGTAGTTTTAGCGATTTTCAGCATGCACCAGAAGTATTAAATTCACAATCATGCTGTTTCTTGCACTGTTGCATCTCATTATATGCTCATTTAGGTTCTGTACTGTGTGTCGGAAGTGAGTGGCATCGCTACCCTTCTTCCTTCTTCATACCATCATATGTGAATGAAGTTCGATGGGTTAATGATGGCTTCGGAGGACTTCTTCCATTCCCCTTCAATTCAACCTTAGGCGGCACAGCCGCTGCTCCATTTTATTTCAACAATAAGAACAAAGCTTCTGACATGCAATATGTAATATCTTCAAAACTATTGAAAGTTTTCATTCTCCATTAGATATTATTTTCTCTTCATGAAATTACCTCTTACCATAATTTCACAGCTCCATGATATAGATGCATGCACCTTATTTGTGGAGCTTGATCTCGGAAGACCTCACCCTCATCGAGGAAGAGACTTATCAAAATGGGAGGTATGTTCCAATATATTTTCATGTTCCTAGAGATGGCATCGAGCCAAGTTTGAGCGTTTTGAACTTAATCAAATTAATGTTATTCAAGTAAATTGAGTTGTTGTTTGGGTCGAGCTGACTCGGAGTAAAACTTGTTTGTGTCGAACCAAGTCAATGATTTGAAATTAGACTATAAATACAAGAAATTCACCACTTCGAATTTTTTTTTTATTGAGAACAGTATTATTTTAGTATGTGACATATTTATCTATCTTTGATAGCCGAGTAGAGTCATCAAGTTCGCATAATTTCATGCTATTTAGAATCAAATCTCATGTTGCCATACTAGGCTCAAAGGTTGTCTATAGAAGAATGGGACTTGAGACTTGACTTGAAATGATTCTAATCAATTGTCTCGCTTGAAAACTCGATGCTAGTTTCGATCGAGTTCTAAGTTCCTCTTAATACATCTACCCTTGCATATTTCAAAACATTGTAAATTTTATGCTGCTGATGAAACCTGAACTTTCAGACCTTGGCTGCGGTACATTATCTAGATCGGGAGATTTCGCCTGCTATCTATCGATCATTTTTCATCCCCTACATTTGGCATCAGAAAAATGTTTTTGGATTATACAAGTTGCTGAGGAAGATACCTCAGAGCAGTGTGGGGCAAGGCTAGTTTTACTGGCAGTAAACTGTTTTCTGCTAAAGAATTTACTGAAGATGATAAAACTTGAATTGGTATTTTGAAGCCACCCCTGCATATTGATCTCCTTTGTTCTAGTTTTTCTAATTTTATTTTTCATAGAAAGCTTTAATGATGTAGCTGAGCGTTATAAGCCAAGTTCAGGAGTAGGAATAACATTTGTTTTTGTGAGAATTGGATACTTTGCAAGCCACAATTTCTACAGATTTTACGTCAAATGAAACATGGTTTTCTCTGTGTACTTGTGTTTTTAATAGAATGATATGAATGAACTTAGCCAGAATTTTTATGATAATTTCATGTTAAAGTTCAGAACTGTGTTTAAAATATCTATATTCATTTTTTTTCTGCTGCTTTTGTTCTTTCTCTATACATATTTATGCTAATATCTGTCAGCTATACGGTTTTATGCTTTTTTAATATGTAATATCAAGTCATTAATTCTTTATTATCCAAAATTTTTTAGTCAATTTTAATCTACTAGAAATATGCATTAGACCTTCTAAGGAATAATTCTTAAGCCCATCAAATTTTAAAAAATAATCTCCATTTTTATCTGTTGTGAAATTGCTTATGCAAGTCCTTAGGGTTGTATGCGCGTAGAGCTTAAGCGAGCTCGGGTTTTTTTTTGTTCAGCTCATTTATTCAACTCATAATTCGAACAAGAGCTATTTAAAGAACTAAATAGGATGTATTTACGAACAAACAACTTTTTTTCACAGCCCTACAAGTCAGTCACCGCTGAAGGCTCATATGCATGGCATAGCATTGCCTTGTGGCAATGGGTGCTTTAATTTTTAGGGTTAGGTAATTCAATTCAAGGCTTATTTGGTTGCTTATAAATACAAAATATGCTTCACATCTATAATGAGCAAGGAATTGAAAAATTAATGTTATAAATTTTTCTAGAAAATTGCAGAATTGTAATTAAGGGACCCACCCAATCGCTCTCCTTCGTGGAGCCCCCGCTTTGCGAGAAATATTTGCGTACGTAAGACTTATACAGAGCTGCGTATGTCAGACATGTTACAGGGAGGGTATTGAGGGTTCTATTCGTGTTATACCCTATGTAACCTCCCTGTAACTTAAATATAACCTAGAAATATATGAAAACAGAAGCACCTGAAAGGTTACAGGGGGTATAACGCGCATATAACTCTCAATACTCTCTTTTTAACCTACCAGACGTACGCAGGTCTGCGTACGTCTCACGTACGCAAATATTTCTCCCACTTTGCAGACATAAATTATTATTGTTGTTGCTTTTAATGCAATTCATTAATTTCTTGAGACAAATAAAGAGCGGAGGATGAATTGTGTAATCATGAATAATAATTTTTATTAATTTGAAATTAATCAGTTAAATTAATCAAACAAATTTGATTTAATTTAATTTATAGATCATATGTATGATACAAGACGGGGTGGTATGATATAAGTAAATTCAAATTAAATTAAGTATATTAATTAAGTAATATTCAATTCACTTAAATCAATTTATAAATCATACCCTACAATGGAAATTTAATAGATCCACATGTTTTCCAAAATTGATAAAAAATATTAACTATATGATTAGCATTGTACGATATAAATTAATTAAGATCATTAATTATTGATTTGTTTTAATTATGGAGGGTTGATGAGTTTCATGTGATGCTAATGAATAACTCCAAGAAAAAAAGAGAGGACATTGAAAGTGCCCTTCCACCAGACAATGTCATTGCTTTTGTCATACTTTGCTCCTTGAATAGCAATTATTGCTTTGCGAAGCTTCTACTAATACTGAGAAGGGCATCTTGGATCTCAATGCAGTTCGTTTGTAAGCAGGTTGTGTTAGGAGTAGCCAGTAAAACACCTTTAAATTGGCATGTTAGGGTTCTGGTTAAAAGCAACGTCCCAATAAGGAACAGGAGAACGCTGGGCGACAGGACCGACGCCATGGAGATCTCACGTTCTAAAATGGCGGAGAAATGCTTGTATTGTTGATGCAACTCGGGAAGACGGGAGGAACCAAATAAGCATGAATGATTCTGTCACTGTTCTCTGCAACACAACAGGGCATATCCTCGTTCTCAAACGGGGCCTTAATATTCACCCAGTTATGCTAGGAGTAACAGGCTTTTCATTTTGAGTAGAAGGATTGGATTGCTCTATAAATTGTCAAAGAACAAGTATTTGAAGGGCTTTTTCTCCTATAACTACGAATGAGAGAGTAAAATTTTAAAATAAGGACTCGACATGAAAATAGAAGGTTTTGAGAGATCAAACCACCATGAATCAGTTTTTGTTATTTACATTTCTCAATTTACTTACAATTAGTTTTACAACTACAACTATTATCATCATTATATTGTTGCTTCAAGATTAGACCTCAATTACAGGTGTCATGATATTGATGTGAAGAAAAGGCTTAAGAACATATTCGTACGTATCATTATTATCCTATTATGAAAGAAAGAGCGAAATTTTTTATTTTATATCATTGATTAGAAACATAAGTGATGCGTGCCATAAAATTTGCGGAAGTAGAGTGATAGATTATTGTCTTAGCGTTGCACGAGAAATCGACACACACAGAAAAAAGAAGAGAACTAAGCATGAGAAGACACCTCGAATTTTTACGTGAAAAACTCTTGAGAAGGGGAAAAATCATGGGGCCTAGCCCAATTGAAATAATCAACTATGAATAATGAGTAGACATGTCCATGCTTTTCCAAAATTAGGGAAAATGGAATTACAAAATTGTATAATAATAATCTAACTACAGTTCTTGGTAGCAGCAGGTTGCAGGGATCATTGTTGATTGTTTTGTAGATAGTGTTGTTGATGGTTGCACCAGAAGCATTGATTGGCTAGAGAAACCATAGTAAGCAGTTGCGGGAACTGTGGACCACATAAGCTGTAGTGACAAGTATGATTAACGTTCGTAAGCCGCGGGGGCCGGAGTTGGGAACTATACGTGCTATGAACCACGTAGGCTGTAGAGGCGAGTATGAAATGACGACTGTAAGCCGCAGGAGCCGGAGTCGGAAACTGCACGAGTTGTGAACCACCTAGGACATTGGAGTGAATATGAATGACGTCCGAAGGCCACTGGGGCATGAGTCGGGAGTTGAGGAACACGTAGGTTATTGTTGGCACATAAACCGTAGTTATGAGCTCTTGTCCCACATGCTAGATTTTTGAAGTTATAACATTGAATGATGGCATCTGGTTGGTCGTGTCGATGACGGTTGAAAATGATTTTCAACGGTTAACAATGGTCGACAATGGTCGGAGGTGGTCGACGGTGGTCAATAATGGTCGATGGCGGTCAACGATGATCGACGGCGGTCGGTGTAATCAACGACGGTCGGCTGTGGTTGACAGTGGTCTGTGGTAGTCGACGACGGTCTGCGGTGATGCTGAGCTGTAACTTCTCCTCAAAGTCTGGCTCTCTCTAGGCTTAAGCTTCCTCTTAGAGATTCCAATTCTCTCTGAAGCTTTAAGTCTCCCCTTTCATGAGAGAGGCGAGGCTCTATTTATGAATCTTTTTTATCTGACAATCCAGAGAGCTTTCTCTGATCAAATAATATTTATTGACATTTGAGTGTCTTAACAATGTCAAAATTGTGCAATCTTGGGCTCGTTGGATTCTTCTTTTTGAGATACTGAATTCGACTATAAACTTGGCAGATTCGACAATCGTTTGACCTTCTAAATGTGTCCGAAAATCTTTCAAGAATGATCTAATGACTTGATCTGGGTTTGATTTGACTTTGATTGGAATGAATTTGATATCATTGCGTCCGTCTCGTCGAGCCGATCAGTTTGACTATAAATTTGCTGAAATTGAAGTTTTGGACAAGTTTTTATTAAGGTTTGAATATTACTTGCTCAAAATATTATCTCGAGATCTGTTTCATGCTTCGATATTCATGTCGGATGCCCCCCTATTTTCGGGCAAGGCTATTTTTGTCATCCGAAAATATCAAGATCTAGAACATTTTTAATGATTATATATATATATGTGTGTGTATATATACACACACACACACACACACACACACACACATATATATATATATATATATGCATGTTAAGAATAAAATTCATTTAAATGTTTAAGCTTCATAAAATCAACTTTCTTAGAATAAAATAAGGCGGATAGCATCAGCCAAGCATGCATTTATAGGCTGATCATATAATAAACGGACAACTTAGCATTAACATATTTATTCAAATTATAAAGTCATTGGAGCAAAAAGATACAAAAAAGAGCGAATTTGGAGCGAAAATGACCAAAATATGGAGAATTGAACTAGTGCGCCGACGACGAGAATTTTCCGAGACTCCAGAATTAATTCACTTAGAAGGTCCGCCGACGGCGAGCTCGGTGGTTATGTCCAATTAGGCTTTGGATTAGGACGAATTTTGGAGGGGTGCTTAGGCAACTCTTGAGAAAGCTCATCCACAACTTTAAAAGAAGACTTTGGCCAAAAATAAAGAGGAGGCTCAAAATTGAAGTGTGGAAAAAGTGTAGAGAGTCTATTTATAAGAGTGGAGGGAAAGTGAGAGATTTCTTCATATTTGCCGCTTCGAAGAGGAATTTTGTGTGATGTAAAGAAAGGAAGCAATTCATTCAGAGGAACTTCAAGGAGTTTTCTTGGGGAGAAATTAGAGATAAGTTTATTTATTATTGTAGTTTGTATGACTTTGATTTTATATATGAATTCCGAGTTTTGTTGTGTTTTTCTCATGAGATATGAGTAGTTTTCTATGTCTTTCTCATTGTCTTGAGATTTGTGAAATAGTAGTTTGAATTGGTGAAACCATAAAATTGTTTAAGAAATTG
>NW_018165708.1:297489-302064 GCF_001263595.1 Phalaenopsis equestris | reverse complement strand
ATTGTGATGATCTTTTCACTTCAATCTTAATTTACTTTCAATCTGGCCAATTGATTTGTTAAAATATGTTGAGTTCTATAACTAAATTGAAGATTACATCCAAGTTTCAAAGGGGTCAAAGCCCTTGGAAGTTGGGTGCAAATAAATAGGAAAATAATTTTATCGGGCATAGAATTGGAGATTTTAGAGTGACAGACTAAAATCCCCAATTCGGTCCTATCGTTTGGGTGCTGAAGTGTAGATGTTAGGTATCCTCCCAGCCTAGCCGCAGATTCAGTAAACAAGCGTAGGATTAGTCAATGTTTTTTATGCCTGGACCAAAGGGTAAAAAATATGTATGCTCCTATTTGGCACAATACAAATTGAACTGATTCATTTTATCCATTCATTATAAATTCTTGACAAGGAGAATGATGTTTTCTTATATATTGAATATCACATTAAAAACCATATTAGCATAATTAATTATTTAAGAGTTATTAAGAAAATTACATATTTATTTCAATTATCGATTAGTGACAGATAAGCAAATTGAATTTCATTGTTGCGATTAAAGTATTGCTTTTCTAAAATCTTAGTTCGTAGCTTCTAATCTTACTCGCTGTGGGATCGATATCTAGGACTCCATTAGAGCCCTATATTACTTGAGCGATACGTATACTTACGTTGATAAGTGTGACTTTATAATTATTGAATATTTATTACATCCATATTTATCAAATCTATAACTGTTATTAAGTTTTGGTACAGTTGCTGAGGAATTAATTCTTTTAGCAGCAGTATTAAATACTTATATTTTTAAGCATATATAAAGTCGCGGTCACATACCAGTGGATACCTATGCTGGTGGAGTGTTGTTTCGAATTCCCACTTTAGCCAAAAAGAATTGGTAACAACACGAAATTGGAAATAAAAAAAAGACTTTGGGAACGGTAAGAATTAGGAACGTCTTACGTTTACGCAAAATAATTTTTTAATGAGATTATGAAATGCATTTTTCCTTTTTCATCTTTTTTTTTTAAATTGGCATTTAATACTTACACTTCTTTTTAAATTTATATAATAATGAATATTTAAAGGTCCAAGCCTTTTTTTGAGCCTATAAATAGGCCTAAAGCAGATGGTTGAGGGAGAGATATGGGGTGGAGTCGCGACAATGCATTGCGGTTGGGCGTCGCGGCAGCGCATCACGGCGACGCAATGCGGCGAGACGTCGTGGCGACGCGACGTGTTGTAGCGGAGCATCGCGGCGGGGCGTCGAGGCGACGCAACTCGTTGCGGCAATGCATCACGGTGATGCATCGCTGCAGAGAGTCATGAGGACGCGTTACGGCGAGGCCGGGGACGCACTTAGTTCAAGACTCTCATCTGATACCATGATTTCCCAAGAAGAAGAAAGTCGTCTTGAGTAGCGGTGAAGAGTTACGGTGCAGATTTGGGTGAAGAGTTGCTGTGAAGAGTTGCGGCGAAGAGCTGCGATGTAGAGTTGCTGTGCAGAGTTACGATGAAGAGTTTGCGGTACAGATTTACGGTGCAGAGTTGTGGTGCCGAGTTGCAGTGCAGAGTTGCAGCAAAAGTGTTACGGTGTCGAGTTGAGGTGCAGAGTTGAGACGAAGAGTTACGATAAAAAGTTGCGGTGCAGATTTACGGTGCAGAGTTGTAGTGCTAACTCTATTTGAAGATCAATGAATTTGTTGTAACTCTTGTACAAGTATATGTTGGTATTTGTAACATTTTTTATCATCTGACATGGCATTTATAGATGATGATAATATATTTCTTTGTTTCTTCTACAGTTGTTGTGGCTTCTTAATTGTGTAAAATTCTGCAATTAAAGTTAGCACAAAATTTTTTATAAAATGAAAAATCGTGTCCCTTTGTGGTTCATGCCTTCCTAAGTTCTGCTCTCTCAGATCAATGTCTTATAGGAGCTTGAACCGATACCTTCTAAGACTCTTAGCCTTCTGAGATTTTTCAGTGAAGACCCTTTTAGGTTCGTCTTCCAGTGGCATGATAGCTTCTTATCGAGTCTAGCTTTCTGGCTTGAATTCCTGAGGCATAGTTGAAAGGAGAATCACTTGAGGATGTAAGACCAGTTTTGAGTTGTATAATCGGAGATGTTCGACGGTATTAACTCGCAACAAAGTCATATGAATCCACTGAGGATGGTTGACTTATCATAGGTTGTTGGTCGAAGCTATTGCTTGATGACCGTTAGCTGCTATTGAAGAGGTCCAAGAAAATTCATCAAAGATTTTTGACCTATCTGAGGCTGTATGTCGAAGTTTTTGCTTGACGACTATAGCCTGTAATGGAAGAGGTCAAATCAAATCCTTATAGGATCGATTAAGCCTAGAATGAGTTGTCAGAGATGTTTTACATTTCTCAAAACTATGGCGTAGATCGCAGTGGACTGTATATTTTCTTGAAAATATGATTGCAATCATACTCAAGAAAAATGTTTGACAACCTATTAGTTGCTTCTTTTGAATCTTTTTGGCCCCTGGCGTGGGTGTTTTCATGTGAGCTTGTAAAATAACCCATGATCGGGTCTTACAGAGATCAGCTTCTTGATCTAGTTGAAGAAGAACTGTGATACGATGAGGGGCGCTGAGGAAGTGTTATTTGCTTTGAAGACTGCCCCCAAGTACAGGAGCGATTCTCGCAGACTTGTAAACTGAATGAAATATGGATGACTTCCTCACCACAGTTGTGCCCAAGATGTTAATAGGAACAACCCTTCGAGACTACAGTGAAGGTTGCCCCTACAGTCTAGAAGAGCTTGTGAAATACTTTGTGTCAAAATACGATGTGAGAAAATGATATAACTACAATCGTGCCCGGGACGTTGACGTGAACGGTCTTTCAAGACTGCAGTGAAGGTTGCCCCCCACATTGAAGAATGCTTCATGGATGATCTTCAAGATGCAAAGAAGATTCTTTCGCCAGCTGGATGATATAAATTATTGAGAAATGAAGTAGAGGCTGGATGTCTTAGAGTTGAAGATAATGTCGAACGAGACTTGATTTCCCACAGACGACGCCATACTAATGCGTGCAAGAAAATTTGCAGCAGTAGAGTAATGGATTATCGTCTTAGCGTTGCACGAGAATTCAACACACACAAATGAAAGAAGAGAAGTAAGTAGGAGAAGACATCTCAAAATTTTACATGGAAAACCCTTGAGAAGGGGAAAAACCTTGGGGCTTAGCCCAGCTGAAATAATCCACTATGAATAATTAGTAGAAATGTCCATGCTTCTAAATTAGGGAAGATGAAATTACAAAATTGGATAATAATAATATAACTGCAATTTTTGGTGGCAGCGTGTTGCAAGGATCATTATTGATTGTTCTGGAAGTAGTAGTCCGTCGTTAGTGTTGTAGATGATTGCTTCAGAAGCGTTGATTGGATAAAGAAACCATAGTAAGCAATTGCGAGAACTGTGGATCACATAGGCTGTAGTGACAAGTATGATTGACATCCGTAGGCCGCGGGGGCTGGAGTCGAGAACTGTACGAGCTATGAACCACGTAGGCCGTAGGGGCGAGTATGAAATGACGATTGGAAGCCGTAGGAGCCGAAATCGATAGCTGCACGAGTTGTGAACCACCTAAGACGTTGGGGTGAATATGAATGACGTCCGAAGGCCGTTGAGGCATGAGTCAGGAGCTGATGACCACGCAGGTCGTTGTTGGCACACAGACCGTAGTAATGAACTCGTCTCACATACGGGAAATAGTTACTAGATTTTTGAAGTTATAACATTGACTGACGGTGTCTGGTTGGTGGTGTCGACAACAATTGACAGTGGTTTTCAACAGTTGACACTAGTCGACAGTGGTTGGTGGTGGTCGACGACGTTTGATGGTGGTCGATGGAGGTCGGCGGTGATCGACGACGGTCAGTGGAGATCGATAGCGGTCGGCGGTGGTCGAAGGCGGTCTGTGGTGATGCTGAGCTGCAGCTTCTCCTCAAAGCCTCAGACTCTCTCTAGGCTTAAGTTTCCTCTCAGAGATTTCAATTATCTCTGAAGCTTCAAGTCTCCCCTTTCATGTGAGGGGTGAGGCTCTATTTACAGTGTTCTGAGTGTCATTAATGCATTAATATAAATCATTTTGATCAGACGGTTCGGAGAGCTTCCTCCAATCAAATAATGTTTAATGAACATTTGAGTGCCTTAACAATGTTAGAATTGCACAATCTTGGGCTCGTTGGATTTGTCTTGTTGAGACGCTCGATTCGACTATAAAATTGTCAGATTCGACTATCATTTGACTTTCCAAATATGTCCGAAAATTTTCTAATAATGGTTTAATAACTTGATCTGGGCTTGAATTGACTCGGATTGGAATGATTTTGATATCATTGGGTCAGTCTCATCAAACCGGTCAGTTTAACTATAAATTTGCTAATATTGGAGCTCAGAATGAGTTTTTATTAAGGTTTGAACACCACCTGCTCAAAAATATTATCTCGAGATTCATGTCATGCTTCGATATTCGTGTCGGATAATGAAAATTTGTTGATGGCGTATCAATAGGGAACAATATATATATATATATATATATATA
>NW_018165708.1:283691-297389 GCF_001263595.1 Phalaenopsis equestris | reverse complement strand
TATATATATATATATATGAATTTGTATCATTTTAAATTATTATTGTCTTTCTATCGAAGAAAAGGCTTAGATTTATAATTTATTTATTTTTAATAATAGTGATGTGTGTCGAAACGTCCTCATCAGTAGAGTTATAAGTTTAACGTCTTAGTGTTGCATGAAACCCAACACATACTCAAATAATTAAGGAGAGGTATGCAGGAGGAGACAACTCAATTTTATACAAAAAACCTTAAAAAGAGGAAAACCCCATGAGACCTAGCCCGACCTAGCCCAGTTAACATGATACACTATAAATGGTGAGTACACAAGTTCACTCTTCTCCAAAATTAGAGAAGATAGAGTTATAAAGTTGATCATCGTAAATATACAATAGTATTTCATTGATAATATTCGTAATATGGTTGTGATGAATACAGTTCTTAGTGATAGTAGGATGCAAGTGTCATAGACGGTTGCTATAGAGGCAATAACCACCATGAATGTTCTAAATAGTTGAAGCGACATCTTATCTTATATGCCGCAGATAGTAGTTAGTCGTGTGTAGTAGTTAGCCGTGTGTGTCATAGATGGTGTCATAGATGTTAGTTGTAGTAGTTAGTCGTCCTTGTCAAAGATGGTGTCATAAATGTTTAATAACCCATGGTAGTAGTTAGCCGTGTGTGTTATAGATGGTTGCTTCAAGAATGTCGAATGACCACATAGACTGTAGTAGGAAGTCCCTTATCTCCATTGACTTCAGGTTTCTCTCGAAATTGTGAAACCATAACATGTCAATTAGAATGAAGAGGTCATCTCTATTTAAAGGATTGGTCGGGAGCCACTTGATCTCCTTGTCAATAAGAGCATAGAGACCGTTCGTCTAAACACCACCTCCATGATTGTGTGAGAAAGCTCACTCAGGAAGAACCGACCCCACTTGCACAGGAGGAGGGAGCAAGTTGACATCAGGGATAGGAGCATTTCCTTCCCTCCAAAGGGCATCACTCTCCGTCCAATTCTCAACTCCTCTTCCCTTTTCAAAATCGATCTCAATAGAGATCAGGTGGGAAACATGACTTGCCTCTCCTCATCCCCATAAAGATATGAACGAGGCCTCCTCATCACCACCAAAACACTGATGGGCCTCTGGACTAAAAAAGGCTAGGCAATCAGTAGAGTCCCCCTTGCTCCCTTTCGAAGAACCAAACAAATTACACAAAAGGTAAAAAAAATGTGTTTTTCACACAAACAAACAAGAAAATAATTAGCACCAACCTTCATCGTCCCCCTCGGCCGACCTGATTTTGTCGAACCGACCCTGGCCTCTGCCGAGTGAGGGATGACCACCTCTCTGCTAAAACCTCTTCAAATCCACCCTCTCCCCAACAACTCTCCTAAGCAACCTCCTTATGGGCAGCAGATCTCCACAAATACTCGGTCATGATATCAACCTAATCCAAACAAATCATGTGTTCAATCACGTTGGGTCAAGTTACTGAAATAAAGAGACGTGCTTGCCCTCAATCAACCCCCTGTATTCTTAAACGTTCCCTTCATAAGTTTTCACTTTCTTCACCTCATACTCTGTAGGAGAAGTGCAGATCCCCCATTCGTCCACACACGAGGCAACCAAGAATTTTGTCTTCCGGTCCTTCACCTTATTCTCAAGCCCCATCAATTGATTGTTAGTACTGTCGGAGAACTAAATATATCTATCACGACCAACACAGGATGAAAAGAAATTATTTAAGAGTTTGTTCAACCACAGGTTTTTCATACTAAGACAGAAGAGCACATTGGTCATGATAATGATAATTGAGGTGGGAAGGATGTGAGCAAGGATGATACTATAATGATTCAAAATTGACAACAACTCTTGACAAAACGACAGCCGAAGACCCATCTTAAAGTGAGCTTTATAAAAGACAAGGTCGAGAGAGCAGGTCGAAGATTTGTAGGATCCAAAACACAACGATTCTAAATATCTTTATGTCTGCCGCAGATAGGACTAAAACCTCTGTAGCAGGAATATAACCAAATGATTTCTGAGAGTATTTCTGAACCAAGGAATCTATGATATTATGTGAGAAAAAATAAGAAAAGAATAGCAAAATATGGAAGCCAACGGAAAAAAGAACTGAAGAAAGAAAAGGAACAGAAGCTCTGAACGATTGCACGACCTATATGTATATAAATACGAAAAGAGATACCTAGGAAGCTAAAATCCCGCCAAAGCTACTGATGTGACAAAACTACACGTCACCCAAATAAATTAATCATTACCATAAATAGAAAAATAAAATAATTTATTTTATTATTTATTTATTTATATACATAAAAGAAGGGGGAACGTTGCGGGAAAACCTTGGTTACACATGAGGAAGGAAAATTATAACTAAGAGACTGTTCGCAGCTTCGCCCGAGACAAACCCTCAATAACAAATTCATTCATACATAAACTCACCACCCAACCTGAATAGGTCATTCTGGATATCCCTATCTGAGCGGTGATGGCCTCTCTAACAACCAATAGTTCTAAACAAAATCATGTCACTTCCCCACGATCGACAAGCATCTTACCTTGAAAAACCATGAGTTCCTCGCACAGTGCAGCAAAATCTCTCATCACCTGGTCGACACTCTAAAGAACTTCAGTAATTGTTTTAGTTTGCAACCGTCGGACTACAACCCACCTCCCTGTTGTTTCAAATTCCACCTGTTAATCTATAGCCTTGTTGTCTAATTTCTAATCGTCGATCTAGCCAACCTCCCTATTGTTTCAACTCCCACTAACTGACTTGCAGCCTTGCTTGTCCAACTTCCTGTCACTGGCCTGCAGCCCCCCTGGCAGCCCAGCTTTCCAACCTCTAGTCACCGATCACCCTAACAACTCTCATCCTGCTCCATTGTCAATCCCAACCTCGCCTCCGCTACCCACAAATATCCTTATTCAACACTAGTCGAATATTACCAATTTTTCCTTATTTTTATTTATGTTGGAATCTTAGTTGTAACCCCAACCATTTTACTTAATATTATTTATTTCTGTTGTTGTGGTTTGAGTTAACCCCGGTACCCTTTAGTTTGACTAATATGATATGATATATATATAACTGTAGTTATATAATGAAGAAATTGCTCCTCCATCTCAGCAAGGCGGTGAAGTATGAAGTCAGATGAGACACGGCGCCCCCGGTCACCTCCTCCTCCCCCCTCGTAGCACCAGAAGAAACTTGATGGTCTGCACCCTGACCTCCAACACCCCAACCTTCAACACCATGATCCTCAACATCTAGCTCGGCATCTTGCTCCGGTGCACTCAGTTCTACCATATTCACTCTCCCTGCGGTAAAATATCACGTATTCACTCCCTCGACCACAACCTGGTCTACAAGCGCTGTGTCATCCTCAGGACCAACATCAGTATCTACCAGTACAACATCGAAAGTCAATACTTCAGTTGTTGCACCAAAAAAATAGAGATGAAAAAGGCTATTCAAGCTACATACCAAGAATCTTCCATCATTCATATGTGGTGTAAGAAAAAATGTCCTCGTCGGCTTTCCCTTGTCCTCCTCCTTCAGAAGAAAGACCATTCTTAGTTGATCAAAGCCATGTCTCGGCCCCAGCTCCCGTCTCCTTAGGACCACTCTTGGGGATCTTGATCCCATCTGGACAGATAATCTCCCTCCTGCAACAGGAACACTCACCCCTGACAAGTGTCTCATAGGATGATCGTCAAGATTGCCTCTAGTTTGTCCTGCAGCCCTCTTATGGGGTGAGCCTACATTGAAACCGAAATAACCAAGTCGGCATTCATGATCACTGTCACCTGGCTTGGGCATAGCTCTCTTCCTGCTCACCCCTTTCGTGGATACCTCACTCACAGACTTATGCTTCACATCCAACTTACGGGCTTGTTCACACTTATCACTCATGGCTTTGAGGAAGACACTCTTATCAGAAGGCGACATTCCTCTAGACATCACAAAAAAATATGAAAAGAGAAGGACACGTGACAAAGGATCTAGAAGAGATGGAGACGATGCAAACCTCCCTTACCCCAAATTCTATTTATAATGGCCAAGGCACGAAAATATAGGAAAGTCCATTACTGTGCAATAATGTCATTTAATTATTTCATACATGTTAAAAAAATTATCTTATCCTCATGTATTATACATCTTCTGAGTAGCAAGAGAATTGGAGAACTTGATATGTATATATATATAATATGTTAGAACAAATCTCAAGGCAGATGAACAGCTCAGGAAGAAGATGTAAACGATAAAAAATAGTCTTCGATGATCGTTGTTTGGCTTAATATTGGAAAGAGAAGTGTTTTGATCGAACGATTGGCTAAAGGTGCCAAGAGAAGCTCCTACAAGATGGTAATCAGCTTTCAGGACGATCGATCGATAGCACTCTTTCAGACTAGATATCAAACAAGTCAAGACTTACCAAACGATCGACAATTATCATCAGTCAAATCAATCCTCGATCTTATTATATGTGAATAACTTTATAATTACCAAAAAGTCCTCCTAAAAGGTTAATGCTATGTACTTTTATAATGTTTTGACCTATGCCTATAAATATGGCCCATGTCATGAATAAAGTAAATTCTTTTTTACTGTTCCCTACTGTGCTCTCTCTCTTTCTCTATCTTTCTCCCTCTCTCTCTCCATTATCACTTCCTAGCAGAACATTCTATTCCTTGGGCGTGTTTCACCGACACTTTTAGATTCAACACATGTATCGACCAATCCAACGAGACTCACATACTATGCCAAAATATATATCTTATAATACCACATAATTTTTAAGCATTTACAAATTTAGCACCTAAGCTAAGAATTATACATTTATATCACTTAAATTATGCATTAAAAATATATTTTGAGACTTTTCAAAGTTTGTAATAATGATATTTTTTATGTCATACAAAAGATTTAATTGTAATAAAGATAAAAATTAAAGTTTATGCATTTTATCTACAAGCATTTACATATATATCACTTCATTTCTATGTATTTAAATATCTAGCACCGAACCTTTATTTTTTTTTTCATACAAAATCTTTCGTGTCAAATCAAAATAATCATCATTTAAACTTTTTCAAAATAAAACACACTTCTTCGTGCTTATATAAAGTGACATGTATGTAATAATTGATGTTTAGATATTAGACATGTGAATAATAAGAAGATGGATCATTTAAATCTTCCTCTCTCCCTCTCCCTCTATCCCAATTACATATCACTCAATTTCTATGTATTTACATATCTAACACAGACTTTCATTTTTAATTTTATTCTACAAAAATCCTTAATATCACATAAAAATATTATTTTTTAAACTTTTTTAAAATTAAAAAAATATATATTTATTATGTCAAAATGACTTGTTCTTTGAGGATAGCTCGTGTATAGCTCTTTAAATAGCTCATGCTCGATTTGTTCGCTAAGAAAACAAGTTGAATACAAATACTTTTTTTTTCGCTCGATATATAAACAATCCAAACACGAATAAAGATTTGTTCATTCATGTTTTGTTTGGTTTATTTTTGGCTCGAAATAATACGCATTATATATATATAGTATTGTTTTTAAATAATTTAATTGACTACAAGACTAAAATATTTATAATCAATTAACAATACTAATTAAAAATAGAATAATAATATATTAAATTATATTTAAATGAATATTTTCATATAAATAATAAGATTTAAATCTCATATTGCCCATAATATCCTATGGTTGTGTGCTTAGGGTTGTCAAAATGACTTATTGTTGATGAACAACTCTTATTCGATTTGATAAACAAACAAGTCAAATAAAGACAAAATTTTTGAACTCAATATATAAATGAGTCAAACATATACAATGATATTGTTTAACCAGCAGAGTCTAGACTCATTCAAGCTCACCTCGTTTACATCCTTAGTGGCCACGTGATTAGGATTATTAAAATCATTCTTTATTCTTGAATAACTCATATTTAATTAGCTAAAGTGGCTCTCATTTTTCACCCAATGAATCATATGCATCTCTCTCTCTATATATATATTCTCGCCCGCCCGTTCTGGATATGCAAAACCAGTACACTTCCCGCTGATCTGAGCGTCGAAGGCGACATGACGGTTGGAGATGATGTCATGAACTCAAAGAAGACAAAGAGTGCCAAACTCCAATGGAAATCGATATACGTAGATAAATGAAAGAGAGAGATCCCTACACTACTTCCTGGCATTGTTCCCAATTTGTCCCCTCTTCCATAGGATGGCGTGCGCGCCATCTCTTGCCCATTACCGTAGTTATCGGTGCACCGCTGTAGGCAACAAGATTAGGAGAGGTAGGCAGGCGTCTTGCTCCATTTATTGTTCCGATTGCTTCGGAACTCCTTCGCGGCCTCGCGAAAATTTTGCAGGTCTGTTTCAGTGTTTTTCATCTGTTGTTCGGTTTTATGTTGGAATTAGGGTTTAGAATGTGGTGGTTCTGTTTGAGATTTTATTTATTTATTTATTGTGAAAAACGGGGGTTGGGGTTGAAATTAAGGTGATTTGAGTACTTATGAGACTGATCGTATTGTTGATGAAGGGCCAAGAATTTTGCGGGTTATTTGGTGTGGGAAAGTATGTCTCTTGGTTCCTTGGGACGAAGTGATGCAACGGTTGGTTTTGATTTGAATGTTGGAGTTTTTTGATTTTTGCTGGTTTCCTTATTACAAAAGAAGGATTGGAGTGAATGTTATTGGAATTTTGGTTTTTGCTGGTTTACTTGTTAAAAAGAAGGGAGGGGGTGAATCTTCTTTTTTTTGAATATGCAGTTCTCGGCTAGATATTTGCATTAAGTATTAGTCTTTACAGGGTTGTTTTTCCATCTTTTTATTGAATGCTTTGTATTCGTCTAGTTTTTTACTTGAGAAGGTGCATCAAGTAATGCTTTTTAGATACTTTTTTTTTATGCTTCTTTTGAATATAATGTATTTTGGAAGTTTCTCACTTGAGGTCACTTCATGCTTAGATTATGCTACTATCAATCATAAACTTAAGGTCATTAAATCAATAAATGTTGAAGGATAGATTGTTTCTTGCAAGGTTAATGAGGCTATGGAATAAGGCAAATTGGTTCATTTGTTCATCTTCATCAACTATAGATAGTAGAAACAATATGATCTTTGAACTATTAGAATGTGATTATAGCCTCTTTCTTTAAACATTCAGCATGTCAAAGTTTTGAGGGAACATACTAGTGAGTGATAGATAGAGAGTGATTGTGGTAATTTTAATCCTGTTTTGACTTGGGACCTTATTAAGCACTTTTCCTTTTAGAATTGATGCCTGGCTTACATCTTTGCAATATTTTCATCGAACAAGTTTTTTTCTTAAGGAGAAAAAAAGGTCTGTATATCCTGAATTCCATTAGGTTCTTTAAAAGTTGACATGTAAAGTGGAATATGCTCTCATGTGGCATGAAAAGGTATGACACATGATGAGGACTTCCTCAAAAGAAAAGTTTGTCTTAATATTTCGTTTTAGTATCATAGTTTTTATTGCAAATATTTTACAGAATTTGTATTTGTTAAATTATGGTATGTATTGACATGATTTTTGTTTCACCTTCTTTGATTGTTGTTTTGTCAATCACATGTATACCTCTTAATATTTTTAAGTTTTATCTTCCGGAAATATTTTCAGTAATCTTTTATTATTTGCAAACTGGAATCACACGTTTCATATCATTTAAATATAGCAGAGAGGCCACATGTCAAATGTTGAAGAACATTTTGAAATGAATTGGATCAGAATAGGCTGACCTAATTATTTTCTTTTTTTAAATGAATAACTGGTTGGAAAATGTTTCATGGATATTCATCAAGAATCTTTCTTCGAAAACAATCAATCTCTTGGCACAAAGGTTCTGGTGTCATCTTGACTTAGAAGCCAAGTCATATACTTGTAACAACTTCTATGTTGTCAAAGTGTTGAGATTTATCCATGCAGGATTAGGTATTATCAGCTATGATCTGAGTTTGGGATACCATACAATCGGTACAATGGAAGGAGGAACTACAACTCCATACAACATTTCTAAGGTCAAGCATGGACCTGATCATCTCCTTGTCCTTGTGCATGGCATATTTGCGAGGTAATTTACTCGTGTAGAGGTGCTTCATTGATCTATGAACTCACCTCTTTGTAATCAATGCTCACTGTTGTGAGTAGTCTTGTTATGTCTCTCAATCTTTGTGAAGGAAAATTATTATTTTAGAAGGCTTTTTTTTGTATTTTGTAATGCTGAAGGGCTACTTTTCTCGTTTATAGTATCAAAATGCTTTCGTGTATATTTTTATAATATTATTACCCATAACCTTAACTTCTTGTTGGACCTGATGAATGTAGTTAAAAGGATGAGCTTTTGCTAAACATTAGGACTTTGAGTTTAGTGTGTTGTTTTAACACACAATATTGGTTGTGTATGCATTTTTTCATACTTACAACATTCTTTCAACATGTATCACATGATTAAGTGTTCAAGCTCACTCACCCTACCTACCTAATTTTTATTTTCATTCCTATGCAGTAGTATGAATACAAATTTTTAGTGAATTGCACATATTGTTTCATTATCATATAAAAGAGCCCCTTAATTTATATTGAAGCTAATTTAAATTGAATGAATAAACTTTCATGGCAATGGATAACTTTGTTCTTTTTATTAAAAAAATGGATGTTGTATCCCCATGATTCCATGTGGATTCTATCAATAAATTTTCACTATGTTTAGAGGTGTCAAAAATTGCCGAAGTCAAAAACTGACCCCGACATGCCAACTCAACCTGGACTCAACTAGAAAAAATTGAGCTAAGGTTGACCTGATTAATTTTTAGGTTGAGGTTGGGCTAAGAATCCTAACTGGTTTAATTTTTTGGGGTCGTATTTGTGTTGACTTGCAAACTCAAAATTGACCTATTAACTTGAAATTGACTCGACATAGCCCCACAAACTCGAAATTGACTCATGATTGACCTGAAATTGATCCAAATAATTATTATGTCTTATGTTAAATTGGTTATAAGGGTCAGGCTTGGGCTTGTGGGTTGAAGACGTGTCCATTTCGAGTTGGACTCTACCCCATTTAATATTTGGGTTAGGTTTGTATCATGTAATTTCAAGTCGGTCAATTTTGGACGAGCCCTAATCTGAACTGCGAGCTTGATTTAACACTCCTATTTATGTTAACAGTGATGAATACAAACACTCAGCTATAGATTAATAGCATGATAGCACAACCGTGTATGTCTAAAGTAGCAAGTAGCTCTAACTTAAGCAAATCTTCAAAAAATGCTTGATTGGAACAAGAAATTTGACGGGCACCATGCAAGTATCTCAAGTTCAATGAAATCTAATCCATGTAAAGAAGTGGTAAAATTAGTTAATGTTTTGTTCATTTTGTAAAGAATCTTGATGTTGTGTAGCTTTCAATTTTTCTATGAAATTATAGGATATTTGTTACAAAAGATATTTCCTAAATATTTTCAAAATTACTTGTAATTTTTAGTTTTGTTTTCTTGCTCTTCATGTAAAAAAATTTCGAAGCCAAAATGTCCATTATTAGTTTCTATTTGGTGATTTATCTTGAAAATTTTCATTGAAATATGCCTAGCTGATGCACATTTAGCCATGGAAATAATTCTAATAGATAAGTTTTTCAAAGCACTTGATGAGCCAGTTCTCTAACATTAAAAAATCTTAAACTATTTCAATTCCATAATTTTATTCTCTCCATTCTTTTTTTTTTGGTTAAAATTCTCTAGCAATAAATAACCTGCCATAATGTTGTGTTGTGAATGTCAATAACATGATGCCATCAACATTCATAAATTGCCATAAAATTTCATCTTCAGAAGAGATATCCATACTTAGGGTTGTAGCAAGGAAAACTATAACATAAATTTTATTTAATGAACATTGACTCAAAACCAGACACATCTAAATTTATCCATGGAAAATATCCTGATAGACAAGTTTTTCAACACAACTAGCAATCCAATTGTCTAACTCTCACAATTCTAAATCATTTCAACTTTATAATATCACTCTTTGAATATTTTGGTTCAAAATTTGTGGTACATTTGCTGCTATAATGATGTTTATCAATTGTCAATAAAAATAATCTAGCTTGATATTCAATGTTCAAAAAATTGCCATAGAAAATGCACCAAAACAAGATATATCACCGTGCATTTGTTGCTTAGTGCACATCAAAATTGGAGTTGCATTGATATTATCTTTTATAGAATTTGATGTTTTTCAAATGTCGACAAAAATAACCTAAATTGATATTCAACATTCAAAAAATTGCCATAGAAAATGCACTATAAGAAGAAATATCATCGTGTATTTGTTGCTAAGTGCATATCATAATTGGAGTTGCATTGATATTATCTTTTATAGAATTTCAAATCTCCAATTTTGATAGACTAAAAAAAGATTATCATTTATGTCTAGATTTTCATGCCATCAAGAATCTAACATGAAGCTCTCACAATTCTAAATCTTTTCAACTTTATAATATCACTCTTTGAGTTTTTTGGTTCAAGTTTTTTTGTTCCATTCGCTCCTATAATGATGTTTTTCAAATGTCTATAAAAATAACCTAGCTTGATATTTCAAAAAAATGCCATAGCGAATGCACTATATGAAGAAATATCACCGTGGACTTGTTGCTTAGTCCATATCAATATTGGAGTTGCATTGATATTATCTTTTATAGAATTTCAAATCTCCAATTTTGATAGACTAAAAAAATATTATCATTTATGTCTAGATTTTCATATCATTGAGAATCCAACAAGAAGCTTACAAAACATAGCTCTTTTTTAGTGATTGGTGTTTACTTCTGCATCAAAAAGAAGTTGTATATCATTAGATCATTTCTCAGAGAGT
Organism: Phalaenopsis equestris; assembly: GCF_001263595.1. NCBI lineage: Eukaryota > Viridiplantae > Streptophyta > Magnoliopsida > Asparagales > Orchidaceae > Phalaenopsis > Phalaenopsis equestris. The sequence continues at coordinate 286,453 of NW_018165708.1, read as the reverse complement.
TTCTCATGGCTAAATTGCATTTTAGTTAATATGGCAGGCCATTTAGAGAATAATAAGATAATGTTTAGTTGAGTTGATATTTATTGCTCCTCACTGAATAGGAATGTTTAGAAGTTAGTGGCCATTGTTACACTTGCAAACAAGCCAAAGCCACTAAACATGGATTAAGGAAGTACGTTGCATTACTTATTCCTTATAGATTTTTGGAGAACTTGTTAATCTTATGATTACGAGAGGGCATGGTACTATTTTTTTGGTTGTGGACAAATTATTTAGATGGATTATTTTCTACCCTTTACATCACACATGTTAAGAGTCTTTTTATGGAGATGGTGAGATTGTGTGGTCTACACTCCACCATGTGTTAAATACGGATGTGAGATTTGTTTCCTATTTTTTGGAAGATATTGTAGTGGAATTAAGGCTTTGTTGTTGTTGTTGTTATCTTGGAAGATATTGTAGAAAATTTTGATATAAATATAATTTTTTCTCTGCCTTCTACTCTTAGATTGATGGATGGATGGAAGTTGTTAATAGGATTGTTGTGAGTTTATTTGGGTGCTTAGTAGAAAGGAGTTTCAAGAATTTGGATCTTCGTCTAACCACGCTGAGATAGTCTATGGATAAAATTCAAAGAGATCGAATGATGTGGCTATCTCCTTGAATCTTATTTTTTGTTTTACATATATGAAAGATTTTCAAATCCTTCACACTAAGGTGAGAGAATAGCTAACTATAAGTAATGCAATATATGCTAAAAAGGTAAATCATAATCATATTTTTCTTTTGAAAAATATGAAGAAGGTGATCTTGTTTTAATTCGTATTTGCCTTGAAAGATATCAATTCTTCAAATATAGGAAATTACAAGTTAAGGTTTTTGGCTCATTCAAATTATAACAACTTTGGACCTCAAGTGTGTAATCTTAAATTGTCATTTGACATATTAAATAGCTAAATCTTAAATATTGAGGATATTATATTTCTTGAGAGAAGTCAACCAACCTGGAAATGTAGTTAGCCCTTTGTAAATAAACCTTTTTAACCAATACTAGGTATCCTTACCATCAAATGTCTTTGATGTGTATTTTCAATCAATAAATGTTTATAAACAAAGTTTAGGATCAAGGATTTTTGATCAAATAAAAGAATGAGCTAGCTATTGAGGACATCTAGGCCACAGAGGAAAACTTATAAAAACGGAAACCAAGACTTGTTGAAGAATACTTAAATTTCAACGCTGTATGCAAAGATCAAATGGGCTTTAGAGGCGTTGATGCATAACAACAAATTGTTGTGGCTCCACTATGGGATTAAGACTAAGGGCCTGTTTGGCGCAGCTGCAGATTCTCAGCTTTTCAGCTGCAGCTGCGCTGCCCCTGGAAGCAGCTGTGGGGAAGTTGACTGTCTGTTTGGTGCAGCTGTGTGAAAAATGTTGTGAGCCAGCTGTTAATGTAAAAATGACCAATCTGCCCCTGTCTGTTAAACTGTTTAAAATATTTCGATTTATTTGTATAAATATGGGCTTAATATACATCAAGTTTATAAAAAATATTATTTTTTACTTAATTAAATAAAATAAATGGTTTTCAACATTCACTTTATACACTTTTTTTAAAAAAAATGTAATTTGGAGCACAAATAGGTTTAAAATTTTTTTTTCATCTATATATCAAAGTATATGAATATTAATCCATCTATACAAATACAAATTTACAAACATATTTTATAAGCATAAAATGTAAAATACATATATGCACCTTAAGCCACTAAGAAGTCGTTTTTTCTTACATAAAAACGTAAGAACTCATACAGTTTCTTACATCCAAAATAGCACAGAGTACAGAAATGTCACTCAACCACTGGCTAGGAGAATCAGAATGAAAAAAAACTGTACAAATACGACCACGACGAGTAGCATGATGGTAGTGTTATTTCGAACAATGACACGTTGTAGCTCCCGTGTCTGCCCCTCGTCGTCTGGAACTCGCAAATCACTAGCACCGTCATCCTCTGCATCAGAGAAACTGTCCGCCCATCGGAAAAATCTGCATTGATCGGCAATGCTTCGGGGGCATGTATAAAACTTCCGACCGTAGCTATGTGCCTGCCGTGAGGTCAAAAGTGTGGTTTGCAGGCCACAATGACAAAGCACTCGTCGGGGGGTAGCAGACATCCTGGAAGTCATTTTTTCCTGAAAAACAATGCAGTATAAAACATAATTATTACCATATTAGGTAATGAAAAAGGCTATCATCAAAATTGAAATATATAAACCGAAATAAAAAAACGCAAACCCCTTCACAAATTGTGTTTGCAGCAGATCTGAATCGAAGTAATCAGTCTCCAACTAATGAGGCAGTAATCTCCTCACGAAGGGCTTTCATTTCACTCGCACCTTCTCCATCTTTCGTGCAAATTGAAGCATTGTCGTTCTCCTCTGTTGGTAGAGATTGACCAATGCGGTATTCATAGGCTTCGACAGGTACTTCGTCATCATTGACCTCAACACGCTCGAAGTCAACATCAGCTCGAGTTGGATGCCGTCGAATATAGTTAGTGAGGGCCATAGTGGCTAACACTACCTGCACCTGTTTTGGAAATGGATAAGGTGGCATATCTCGTAGTATTACCCATTTCTTCTTCCAAACTCCAAAAGTCCTCTCAATAACGCCTCGTAAGGATGAATGTCTTCTATTAAAGACCTCTTTTCTGTTTCTCGTACGATTGCTGGCTCTCTGAAAATCTGGAAGATGATACCTT
>NW_018165708.1:255131-279676 GCF_001263595.1 Phalaenopsis equestris | reverse complement strand
GAATGTAATGCACAAGTTAAGTAATTCCAGGGGTCTTATAGTGGCTAGCTCTCTTCTATTGATACAAACTTTCCTTGAGATTTCTCAATCCTCCAATGAACATATCAATTAATAGGTCTTATAGTGGCTAGATCGAAAGAACAGCAAGAACACATCAATAGCAAAATGTTATAACACCGTCTCCTGTGTGCCTCAACAGATAAGTAACCAACCAGCTCGAAAAAACAGCAAGTAATAGAATGCTGGAATCAAATATGCAGATGCACTCCAAAAATACCACACTACGAAGAGCATATCACTCTCCACAAAAGCAATTGCACTCTCCAAAAACGTCAAAGCAGATACAGCAGAAGCCGAACCAAACAGGGGAATTCGAAATGTATGTTCACTGTCAAAGTAAGGAATGGGGAAAACGAAAATAGGAGATGTAAGAATCAAAAACACAACTTCCTGATCGCTAGCAAGAGAAGAAGGGAATGATCAATCCCCCTCCTAACCGAACTCAACATCATTTGGAGGAAGAAGAGCAAGGTATCATGACATTCACAAGCCAACTCCACATCAATTCGACAGCTCATATGCACTGTCATGTATGCACTTCACACAACTAATTGCATTAACAACTACCACTACACATGAATCAACCACCACAACCACAACCTCCGACCAACCTTGAGCCGTCAGCCACCAAACAAGAATGCGTCAAAGGAGAAGGTAAAGAGAAGGCATAACCCTAGTGATGAACGAAAGGGGTAAAGAACATCACAGTCGTCTTTTCCATGTGTTGAAGAAAAAATCGCCGAAGTAGGAAGGATAGGAGTAGAGAGAACATCACACTCGAAAAAATCGTAAAGAACCCTCAAATCTGCGATTACAAGAAGAAAAATGCTCGTTATACCTCAGATCTGTCGATCGCGGGGCAACGAAGCAAGAGGACGAAGGAGAGCCGCAAGGGAACTCGTTAGGGCTGCAGAGAAACGAAAGGGGTAAGCGGGACAATGGGTAAAGGAAAGCGGTGACCGCGGCCTAATATCGCGGCCGCGGTTCGATCCGCTTCGCCAAAAATTTGCCGCGAAACGCCGAACCAAACGCCGGAATGCGGGACGAAGCCGCGGTCGCACGCCGCGCCGCGCAGCAGAAGCCGAACCAAACAGCGCCTAAGAATCCAAAATGAAATCAAGAGCTATGATGGTCTCATTATATGATCAACATCAATTGGTTATCATGTAATAAGGGCTAAGAGAGCATCATCACCATACGTGAATAAAAAATACCTTAATGTAAAAATTATTTGAATTGTAATGATAATTAAAAGTTAAAATTAAAATTTTAAATTTTAAATTTCAACCTTTAATTCTTCATCTATATTATAAGCTTTTAATTTTTTTCCCTTATATTTAATTTGTCTTTTTCTGCTTTGGAGGCCATTAAGGCTGGCCACTCTTCTTGGATATGAAATTAGAGTTATTGCAAGTAACTTCTCTATTTGCCTCGCTTCTAATTTTCTCTATTTTTTGTAATTTCTTTTTTAATTTTAAAAATTACTTTCTATTGTAATAGTTTAAACATTTGCTTGAATAAATGAAGAAAGTTTTGTGTTTTGACAAAAAAATTAGAGTAAAAACCCTAAGCTTGAGAACTTTGTGGTGGCTAACCCTAGATTTTTGTGTTTTTCTTGTTGGAAGCCATAGGTGGCCCTTTGCTATATGTTGAACTATTGTTTAACCTCTCTAATCTTTTTTCTGCTCCTTGCATCGTTCTATATGTTTTATCCACACCTTACAACAATAGGAAAATTCCCCAAACCAATTTATGAAAATCTTTGACCTAGTTTTGTCTTCTAGATTCTCACCAAAAACTCTAAATCCATACATCCGTTTAATACTTTCAAAACTTCTCAATCTCTTTTTACCCCATTAGTAGGGGTGTCAATTTAGATTGACGGGTGGTTTGAATTCGGGTCAATATTCACATTAACGCAACTTGAATATGTTATCAACCCATTTATTATATGGGTCAAAATATTTGACCTATAGCTAATTCGGCCCGAATCCATTTTAACTGAACCTAGTCTCTCTAACTTGTTTATTATGTAGATCATACAAGTTTTTATATGAACACAAGCCAAATATCCCTAAGATGATTCGTTGAATCCAATTAGCTCCATTTGAACTTGACTTATTTAAAGTTGAATGGCAATTAAATCATAGTAGGATTGGTTTTCAATCACTAAGGTCAAATCAAACATGACACAAATAATTATCTAATCAAATTCTTTATCTTGAATTCGGTCAAAAAAAAAAAAATTAAAACCTGATAAACCTGAAACCAAATTTTTGGAGTTGGGCTTTCATGTTTGGTTATTTATTTAAACCTCTAACTTGTAGGACTTTCCTCTAACTCATTAGCTCAAAACTTGTCAACATTAACTTAAATTAGACATTTTGAATTAAGCTTGGTCTTGCTTCAACTATACCTCTTGAATTTTCACAAAACTACAGAGCACACCTATTAACATGCCCCTAATACTTCCATGCGGATATATGCCTTTAATTCTCCTTTACGTCACAACCTTAATTTGAAATGCAAGTGGATAATCTAAGGACTTAGCTTACCACCAAAGTTTAGTTGACATCTTTTTTAGCCCTCCACTTCTAGCGGCCTTCTTCATACAACTCAAAGGCTATTCTTACATTGAATACCCTCCTACTGCAATTGCAAGCCTTAGATCAAACCTTCCAAGACTAGGCCATTTGATTTGAGCAACCACTAAGTTATTATTAGGTACAAATTCTCATATTCTTTTATTTAAATCAAAGAAGATGAGTTCTTATTTTTGGTTCTTTTTGGTGGTAACTCTAGGTAGACCTTTACTATTTGTTGACCTGTTAACTCTAGTTAGACCTTTACTATTTGTTGCCCTGTTCCTCAATTTCTCCTAGTTTTTCTTGCACTCCTAGCATCATTCTAAAGGTTTTCTCCATGCCTTACAGTATTAGAAAATTCTCCAAACTGAAATAGGAAACATTTGACCTAATTGTCTTCCAGATTCCCACCAAAAACTCTAAATCTAATTTTTATACGTCTCTTTGATACTTTCAAAACTTTCCAATCTATTTTTACACCATTATTAGGGGTGTAAATTTAGGTTGATGGGTGGTTTGGATTTGGGTAAGACCAAAAATTATCCCAAACCAATATTGTTTTGACCCAAACTCGACTTAGTTATTATATGGGTCAAAATATTTGAACTAGACCCGACTCTATCTGACACGGACCCATTAAGCCGAACCTAATCTATCTAACCTATTTATTATGTAGATCATACAATTTCTTAGATAAATAACCCTAAGATTATTAGTTTAACTATACTTGGACTTGTCCAAATTTAAGCTGGAATCATATTAGGGTTGATCTTGGGTTATTGGTCAAACCAAACATGACACGAATAATACTTTAATCAAATGTTTTGGCCTAAATCTGATCGAAATAGTAATCGGTAAACCTGAATCAAGATTTTTCGAGTTGGGTTGTCGTGTTTGGTTTTTTTTGAAACTTATAACCAGTATAACATCTCTCTTACTCATTAAAAATTTGACTTAAACTTGGTCTTGCTTCCTAAACCTTTTGGATTCTTACAAAAACATATAAACATTCCCCTAATACTTCCATGTGGATCTATACCTTAAACCCCCCTTTATGCCATAATCTTGTGAAACCCGAATGAGTAGCCTCAGGGCTTAGCCTACCAACAAAGTTTTGTCAACCTATCATTTAGCCCTCCACTTGTAGTGACCTTCTCCAAACAACTCAAAGGCTATTTTACATTGAAAAACCTCATATAGCAAGTGCAAGTGCAAGTGCAAGTGCAAGCCTTAGATCAAGTCTTCCAAGACCAGGCCACTTTGATTTGAGCTACCATTAAATTATTATTATTAGGCACAAATCTCTCAAATCCTCTAATTTAAATCAAATAAAACGAGTTCTTATTTTGACTGGTGGTCTTTGAAACAAAAAAATTTAAATCCCGTTTGTATGAATTTTATTCAGTTTGTCATCCTGTTGCATTAGAAATCTGATACCCTAAGACATCCTGCATCACTGTTTTCGATACTCATACAACATATTCTGATTTTGCCTGGATATAATTTATTTTACAGACGTGAGTGAGAATTCTTGTATTTTGCGTCAGTTCTGTGGTATGATAGAGACAAATGATTGAAAAATTATTGCCTGTAGGTCTATACCAAGCCTATTCTTTATCATGCTATAAGAGGAGCTTTTGGCGTTTCATATATGTCAATCTTTTTCTTAGTCATCGCTGATACTATTTTACTTCTTTAGGGGTTTCTCCTCATATTTTTTATAAGAGCGATAATTTCTTGACACATTATCACTTTTCAAATGAAATTATTTTTATTATGTAGTCCAAAAGACTGGACATATGCGGAGGCAGAGCTGAAAAGACAGCTGGGAAGCAATTTTTTAATCTATGGTATGGCATGTGTATTATTTCACTTAAATTTTTTTCTCGAATATTTATAAATGCATTATCTGCTTTCACTTGAATTTGCTATTTATAGCGCAGTAACATTTCACTAGTTCATCATTATAATTGATTCCTAATGTTCAGTGTCATTTCTTAATATCTTTGGTATTATTGTTCAGTTAGTTCTTCAAATACCTATATTAAAACCTTTGCTGGAATCGACGGAGCTGGAAGACGATTGGCAGATGAAGTAAGCAGTCAAATATATATACTTTATTCCCTAAAAGCTACATTTTTTATGGGCTAAATATTTATTAAGCCTAATGTCGTATTTAACTATATCATATAGGTTCTCAATGTAGTGCAGAAAACAGAAAGTTTGAGAAAGATCTCCTTTTTGGCCCACTCACTGGGCGGATTGTTTACAAGATATGCAGTTTCAGTTCTATATTCCTCTGATAATCTGAATAACAGTCAGCACAATAATATTGTCGAGTCAAGTGATGGAAATCCAAATAAATTAGCTCGTATCTCCAAGGCAGGTAAAATTGCGGGACTGGAGCCGATCAATTTTATTACTTTGGCAACTCCACATCTTGGGGTTAGAGGGAGAAAACAGGTGCTTTCTACGGAAGTAGCTATAAGGCAAATCTAATCAATCCATTTTATCTCTCTGTCATCCATATTAAATAAAATGCTTTCCTTGTCATGTTTATGTTTATGAAGCAAAAAGATTGACACCTACATTATAAAGAAATAGATTGATAGGTACAGTTTATGTTTTATTTTCAGCTTCCGTTTCTCCTGGGAGTTCCATTTTTGGAAAAATTGGCCGCACCTTTAGCCCCCATGTTTACTGGCCGTACCGGTAGCCAGCTGTTTCTTACTGATGGCGAACCCAAAAACCCTCCTCTTCTTTTAAGAATGACAACAGACAACAAAGATCTTAAGTTTCTGTGGGTTTGAATGCAAACAATTGTCTTTTGATGAATTTATGCATACTATGATATATCAATGAACTCGGTACTTGTTTCTTTTTCTTTTCTTTTTTTTTAACTATTGCAGATCCTCACTTGGGGCTTTCAAAAACCGAATTCTCTATGCCAATGTTTCTTATGACCGTATCCTCATGCATTAATCATATATTTTTTTGGCCGCTTATTCATATTTTTTATTTGATTAAATGAAGCTTCATTTTGCTTTGTTCATCAATCTCTAGTTTTTTTGAGCTTTATATAGACATGGTGGGTTGGCGTACTTCTTCAATACGGAGGGAGACTGAGCTTGTTAGGGTATGTCATCCAAGTTTATTCTTCTGGTTCGGTTTAATTTTTCTTTGATCTATCAATTGAATTTCTTTGACGTTTGATCGTAAGTGCCAAGCAGGACTTCTATTTGTACTCGACAATAATATTCTGGGCATAATCCATACTTGCTTTGTGAAAGGATGAACCATGCCTTCTTCTATGAAAGAAAAGATGCCTTGTTAGGTTTTTTGTCATAATTTTGAAGCTTCTTTTCAAGAAGTTTATGCTATTTCGACTACCATGTAATGTATCCTTCTTAATTTTATCACCTCAATCTTGAAACTCTTTTGCAAACACCAACATGTCTATTTGTGACTTCTTTGTTGCCTAACAGTCAAAGTCCATACAACTTAACTAGTCTCTTACAAATTATTTTTAAGTTACCATGCTTTTCTCTTATGGCATGACACTTTTGAGTTTCATTCAAAACCATCTACTTTTAACTTTTAAAGCCATGTTCTCGTCAAAATTTGTACTTTTTTGTATAATGGATAAAAGATGCATTAAATGTATCAAGTTGGGTATTCTTAACCTTCTTAGAATATTGATTTAAAATATTATCAATTTTACGTTATTTAAAATTGAATATCATCTATTTAATCTAATTAAAGCCCCTTATTTTCTTAAAATTTCTTCAACTATTCTACTTTTTCACATTCTTGAAAAATCTCAGATATTAAAGCCATATCAGTTGAATGTCATGCATCGAAATATCTCAATTTGAATATCTTTTTAGGCAGCTTGATAAATAATATCTAGAGACAATTAATATGGATTTATAGATATCTTGTTGAATGATATGGGTAGCTATGAAAATATATAGATGTTGGTCATTAATGATGATGGCATTATTGGCGTTGGTGAGTGAGATTTAATGTTTGAATTGGGTTAAGTTGGAACTACTAATTATTCAAACCCGTTATTTAATATGTCCAGTGGTAATTTTATACTTGTTTGAGGGATGAATTCAGTTCCTAATGCTAATTTTATCAGGCATTTATTTGCCTTGGCATATTGAGACTGTAGTTAAGTAGTGGTATCTTTGAATGATGTGCAATAATGTGGAAAGCATTTGCTTTATGAATGCCACATACACAGTATTATTTGGGGTTGGTTTGAATTTTCAAGCCAGTCTTCTCGATCATGCATGTTCTTAATATGACGACAAAATTTCGATTGATTTCTTCATCATAGATGCTTTCAAGCTGTTAGATCAGGGAAACTTGAAATAGTTCAGACTTTAAAGAAAGGTCTTCAATCTATGAGGTAATGACATCTAATTTTTAATTCATTGCATGCAGCCGCCAAGACAATCATTGGATGGCTACAAACACATCGTAAATGTGAAGTATTGCCCCCCAGTCTCATCAGATGGCCCACATTTTCCTCCTGAAGCAGCTAAGGCTAAAGAGGCTGCCAAAAATGTGCCAAACTCACAAAATACAGCAGAATATCACGATGTCATGGAAGGTAAATGGTGATGAGAAAAATAGATATATTTTTAATATTATTTTAATTTTTTTTATGAGCAAAGCTTTTAACTTGTATCAGAGGAAATGATTAGTGGACTTCAAAGGATAGGATGGATGAAAGTTGATGTCAGTTTCCACTCTACGTGTTGGCCCTTCTTCGCTCATAATAACATCCATGTATGATGAATATTTCTGCTTGATTGTGAGATTGGAGATTTTGTTTGTTTATGATTCTTGCTTCTGTGATATATAGGTGAAGAGTGAATGGCTTCACAATGCTGGCACTGGTGTTATTGCTCATGTTGCTGACAGTTTAAAGCAGCATTAGGACGATGATTATAGAGTAAGTTGAATGGTTTTGAATTTTGAATTTTCTGCATTTCTTTGTTTTATAAAATAAAATTAGCATGGAGGTCAATTCATTCTTCCTTTTATATTTCTATTTATTTATTTTTACTTGTGAAAAATGCTGTTCCACAAAGCAGTTTTTACTTTTTACCTGGCTCAGTCGTTTTAATGAATATTATTGTTATAGCACTGAGGAAAATATTGATAATATTAAATAATTATGGTCTAAATTTGGGCGGGGTATGAAAATAAAAGGTTATCTGAAATAATCTTATTATGAGCTCATTAGCGCCTATTGGTAAACCTGGTTGGCTGCTGTAGTCTGACCTATTTACCCTGCTCATTGTGAATTTGTAAACAGCAATGCTTTTTCCCTGGAGATTGCTACATATTAAATCAAGTTGCAGTGAGTCGGCTCAAACTCAAAATTCAAGATCTAATGTTTAATTTGAGCTAAATTTGTCAAAACAAAGGTGATCAATTTTGAGTTGATTTTCATGCTAGTTTGAGTTGAGTTTGTTAATTTAATAAAATTTTCTTTATAAATATAAATTATATATATATATATATATAAACATGTATATGTACTATAAAGTAATGGATAATTTGCATCTTAACTAGGTTATTCATTGCATGGAACGAAGATTTTGCAGGCGAAATCACCATTTTATGTTGTCATACACTCCAACTAATTTGTGTTGCTGATTTTAACTTGAAAGGCATTTTTAATTTATAAAATCATCGACACGGGTTCACTTGAGGAGGCTGGGCAAACCGGCCTCGCTGGGGCCAGTCCAACCTTCTTGCTAGACCAGCCGGCTCTCTTAGGGAGGCTAGAATTGCCACCCTCCTCTTCCTTTTCCCTCCAATTATTTCTTTCATTTTCCCATTAATCTCCTATTATAAGTCATTGCCTATTTCTAGATCTTCTATTTTTAATTTCTTTCTTATTTTACAGAATTGCCTAATATATGTCATATATATATATATATATATATATATATGCGGTCTTTTGTTTAGGGAAGGTAGTTTTTGGTGATTATTCTAAGTTCAAATTTCTGTGTAGAGTGTTTTCCCTGTTACAGGGCTGTATCTGAGGAGGTGGTGGTACTCCGGTTGTATCCTACTACAAGGTGGTGTTGTATCTTCCTCGTTTTTCTTATCCAGCCCTCCCTCCACCCTCCTTCTCAGCCGCTAGCCTCCCATCATTGCCCATACGTCCCTACCGCCACCCATACAACACACCAGCCCGTCGTCCGACCATTTCCAATGTTGTTCGGTCATCCCCGCTTGCTTTCCGACCAGTCATCCAGCCTTCCCACTTGCCGTCCTTCTTCCCACCAGCTGTCCACCCTTCCCACTTTTTGTCCCACCTCCCCAAACTATTGTTTCGTCTCCCCAAACTTGCTATCCAACACGCTTGACCTGCCCTCCATTCTGCCTACCACTCTAGCAGGCCACCACCTTGCTGCTATCCAGCAGGACTCCTTTTTCCGCGGCCGTCCTGCACGTTGACCACCTTCCAGCAAGACTCCCCTCCAGGCTAATCCTAGCTACCATCCTATTCTACAGCAGCTTCCTTTCCACCCTCTGGATCTATCGCCTCCTCTAGAGGGGCCCGTTTATGTCTTTTATGTTGTCCTTTCTCTTCTTTTGCAGTCTTCATTGTTGCTTATTATTTGCATTTTCTTGTGTTGTTTCTGTTGAAGAGTCGTTTTTGTACTTTCTTTGAAATTCAACAATAATATTTGTCATATGGTCGTGGTTTGGGTTAACTCGGTATTAATTATTTTTTGTATTAATGAAAAATAAGTTTAGGAGTGAGATATTCCATGTCTTTAATTTTAGATCTACTCAAACAAAGTTCTTAGACCTTGAAGTTGACCTTCATAATTCAAGTATTTCCTGAGCGCTCTCTCTCTCTCTAGTCTTATGCATGAGGAGGATATCAACTGCGAAAAGCATTCACCAAGATACATCATCCTGTAAATGTATAGTGAGAATATCCATAACTAAAACAAAAAGAAATGAGCTTAAAGCCTATCTCTGATGTAATCCAACTAAAATGAGAAAATATTTGGTCAATCCTCCTTATGTTCAAAGACAAGTAACAACTCTAATATACACATCTTTAATAACTTGAATACAAGCAATATCAACACCTATCTTTTCTAAAACTCTCCAAAGCACTTCTTTTGGAACCTTATTATAAGTTTTTTCTAAATCAACAAAAAATATCTTTAGATACTCCTCACTCTCTCTGTATTTTCTATTAAACCGTTTAGTAAATGTATAAATTTCGTAGTAAACTTGCCCGATTTGAATCCAAACTGATTTTGAGTAACTTTTGTATCATGTCATAATCTATGTTGAATTACTCTCCCATAATTGCACATTAACTTAATTACTCTCTTATTTGCACACGCTTATGCATCCTCTTTATTCTTAAAATAAAGAACCAATAGACTATGTCTCTACTCATCAAACTTCTTTTTCGTTTTTAAAATAATATTAAAAAAGTTTAGTAAGCTATGAAGTTCTCATATCTTCTATACATTTTCACACTTCAATTGGAATACTATCAGGTCATAGTAATTTTTACAATTCATCTGCTTAAAGCCTCCTCAATTTTTTTTACTAATCAGACGCCAAAAAAAAAAAAAAAAATTATTATTTTTTATCACTAAAGTTGATTATATTTTTTAGATTCTTCATTGAAAAATTTATCAAAATATTTCACCACCTATGTTAAATACTTTATCTAAGAAAATTACTTTTTGATTTAATTCTTAATACACTTTACTTAAATTAAATCTTTATTTTTTTGTCTTTGTTCGACTATTTTTTACATATATCTTTGATAGTCTTTACTATTTAATGTGTTATAAAGATCATTAAAAGCAGAATTCATAGCATTACAAATTATTCTTTTTAATTCCCTATGAGCCACCTTATGTATGTATATTTTCAATTCTCCAAGCTTTTACATTTAAACTAATTTTACAAATAAATTTTTTATTATTAATATTTTCTTGCACATTACCATTTCACCGCCAATTTTTTTTATTCATAAGAGTTTTTTTGTTTTGATATTCTTAGTACATCTTTTGCAACTTACTTAATGGTATCTGTTAGTTTATCTCACAAAGTATTAATTTTTTCATAAACATCCCAATGCAATTCTTAAGATCTTGAAGTTTTCTCATAAAAATAATTTTATTTATCATTCAAGTGCCCAATCTAATTCAATGATAATATTTCATTATATTTATCATTTCAACCTTTCATCTTAACATCCAAAATTAATAATCGTTGTTAGGTATTTAAATTTTAACTTGGAATGACTATAAAATATTTACAATCTTGACGATTTATTTTTTCAATAACAAAATAATCAATTTATATTTTATTGGATATATTCTTATAAATGATATCATGTTAATCTCTTTTATTAAATAAAATATTAATAAAATCAGAAACTAAAACAAAATTGAATATGACTCTACCTTCTTTGTTAGTCAATCCAAAATCATAGTCACAATGAGTACTTTTAAAATCTTTTACGACTCTATTAGCATGTTCATTTAATTGTGCTCCAATAAAAAAATTTTCTTCAAGATATTATATTTATATTAATTTTTTTAAGGTATTCTAGAACTTTTATTTTCTTCTTCTAATATATACTAATTGATGAATCTGGTTGGTTATAGGAAGCTCATACAAGTTTGTTGATGGAAGAGATTATTTGATCCCCATGGATGCTTTTTGCAGAAAGGGCAGAGGTTCCTCGTGTACATTCATACAATAAAGATCAAGCTAATGGCATTGTATAGATATATTGTTGTTTATGTAAGTCTAGTGTCATCATCCAGTAGCATGAGCTGAAAATATATTTCCTGTTTTCTTCCTTTGGATTATGTCTGGCAATTTGTAATATCAACTGTGCATATTTGATGCACTAATATATTGTGTAAATTCGGATTCAACCAAAAATTAACCTACCTTCAATAATCCACCTGTAGTTGATTCATTTAGTAAAAAGTTTATAATTGTCAGTTTGAATTCAACTTTGACTAAATCTGAGCCTGATACGTTTCGTCATGTTAGTGTTGGTCTAATGTGCTTGAATGTGTAAAACATTGTTTGAAAATAAAGTGAAAAATTTTAACTATGTGTGTGTGTGTGTGTATTGGGTTGCCATTATTATTATTATTGGCCATGTGATGTACTAAACTGACCTGAAGTTTATTGGTTGACTTTAAGTTGAATTTTAATATTGAGTCAATCTCCCTGACCCGCTCTTTTTTTTTTTTTTTTTTTTTTTTTTTTGGTTGAAGGGTGGAGTCACCCCCAATTTAGGCTGTCACGTGTACACAGGAAGACCCTCGATTTAATACATGGGTGGGTCTGTCTGTAAACGGGACAGACCCTGATTGAAGTCATGATGTAAAACTGCATTAGGACTCGTGATACAAAAATTTTTCCTATTTGGGGGTAATATTGGTGTTCATATCATAATCTTATTTATATCATTTTATCTCATAAAATTTTATTAATGTTTATATAGTACTACTCAGTTACTTTTTGTGTTACAATGTTAGAATGTTATAGGATGATGAGGAGAAGAAATATCACTTTTATTTTCATAAAAATTAACTAAAATTTATTCAATGTACAGCTCCAGTTACCATGCCATAGCAGGTGCCAAAAGCATAGCATAAAATAAAGGCGGATATCCTTGCGAGTTTGAACGAACATTATGCATTTTGAGCCTTTCAGTACAGTATAAAGAACTATATTTGATGCACTCCCCTTATGGATAAGAAAACATATTATATTCAAGATCCAATTGCATATATTAAATCCACTAACTTCTTCTGTGGTCGCAGTACTAAAGCTAGCTAAACAGCTTTAGTTGCTGAGTACTACATGAATATGGAAAGCTTGCCAATTCCTGCCATGTTTTTATGAAAAAGGGGCATTTACATGGCATATAATTTTCATATGCTTGCATGTCTCACACTTAAACTTTCATATTTAAACACAACACACTTTTAATATCATACTAAAATAGCACTATTGTCACTTTTTAAAAGTGAAATACATATTTTCATGCATAGGTTTAATGCACCAAAGTGTTATATATATTAAAAAGAATAGACAGAGTCTTTTATACGAGCCTCCAACCATCCCTAATGTACCTAGCAATTCGAGTACCACCTCCTTAAGGCCAACTATGCCAGAGGAGATTCGAATTCCCGATCTGAGGGGTATTATACCGTGAATGGCAACCAACAAGCCAAGGTACGCGACACATTTTTTAATATATATATATAACAAAAAAAATTAATATAAAAATTTAAAAAAAATCTATATATATATATGCACCGCATACTCAGATCAGTTGGTCGGGCATCTACATATCAGTTGTAAGTCCCATCTGATCTGGGGTTCTATTATCCCCGAGCGTAGGGTGTGTTACTCAAATTCTTAGGTATATGAGGGCTGACCAAAGCTCGTATAATATTTTCCGGCCATTCCTAATATTCAAATTTTAAATCATATGCAAACATCTAAATAGTACATTATAACATAACAATTTAACATAAGCTCAGTACAAATCATCTCTCCTCCAATTTTGTTGTCCCCCATAGAGATAAGAACATCACAAGTTAGTAATGTTAGAATTTTAATTTTAAAAATTTTCTTCACTCTTGTCACTTAGCGTACCTTCATTGGAATCATCGGTAATGATTTTCTTACTCCCTCATTTTATCCTCAATTATAAGTATGTTCGCTCATTTTTCCTGTTCAACTTAAATCTCAGTGAACTTCCTTCTATTTAATTAATATTGATTTTTATTAAATTTTAAGATAATGACTATGGTGGTAGTAACAACTTAATTACGTCCTCAATTATATATATATATAAGCAAGAAATGTTTATAAATAATACTTTACTTATTTTTTTTTTTAAGAAAAATTCTTGATCTAATTGCACACGTTCACTAGAATTGAGGCAAGACATACCTTGAGGCGGGCCTTATATTATATGTGGCGTAACTCTCATTGTAAAATTTTCAAAAAGGCATTGAGGCAAGCCTCATAGTGAGAAATTTTAAGCCACACAGATGATTTTGCGAAATTTCCTAATTTTGAAGTAGGAATGTATCTCAAAGTTAAGGAGTTTAAAGAAGTTATGCATAATTAAAATTGAATAGTTTATTTTATCTCACTGGAAATCATTTTAGTGAAATCAATAAAAATGTATAAAATCACTAAAAACTAAAAGTTTATATGAAAAGTATGAATTCTACGAATTTCATTTGAAACGAAAACTAGAAATTCCAATGAAGCAAGATATAAATAAATATTATCTAATGTTTTTCTTTTTAAGACCATCTCGATACACAACCGCCTTCGTGTTATTGTTGTCTCTTCTTTTCCTGTACAATCCTTATGTATGTATATATTTATATGCGTCTGTGTGTGTCTATATATATATATATGTGTGTATGTATCTATATATATATATATATATGTGTATGTATATCTATATATAAATCTACAATCCAAAGTTCATAATCATACATTTTATATTCTAACACCAAAGTCTAATTGATACAAACAAACAAAACCAAATAAATAAGATAACAAAATAAAACAAGATGAGCAGTCAATCAACAAAGGGTTCATCAAAAATGAGTGGTGAGTAGGCCAACAAAACAAAGAATGTTGAGAGAGACTTTGCCTTAGTGAGTTGAGAATCAAAATTAGACTTGACATGCGAGATGAAATGAGTCAAGCTTAGCGCTTCGACATTTCTACGAGATTACAAGGGATGAATCAATTTTATAAAACTTTCAATCATATTTTATTTAAATAGATTAATTTTTTTTAATAATTTTAAGTTAAGTAATTTGATAATAATAGTTTAATTGAAGTTATATTATAAGGATATCTCCTCACAAACATGATGATGCAGAGCTCGGTAGAGGACCGACCGATCCTCAAGGGAGAGGGGTTGCCGCCCCCTCCTCTCTCTTTCCCCCTTTACTTTTTCCCTCATTTCCCTTTTCTTTCATTTCCTTCTTATCTTTTTAGGAGTGAGATAAGTAAATTTTGCTGTGAAGAAACACATGAATGAAAAGTGTAACTTTTAGTTACGTATTCCCACGAGCTGCAAATCACATTAAAAAAATATCATATTTTTATATACTAATGTCTCAAAATGAGACCGGCAAACATTAATATTTGTGCTTTTTAAATTCTTATAGCAAACAAATTGGGTTAAAAATAGCTCATAGTTATTACAAATACTATATAGGCCTTCAATTCATGAATTATCAATAACATCAGACTAGTCTCATTAAAATAAACAAATACCAATTTTGAGTCAAATTGTAATTGCTGTCGTTGTTATTGTTGTTCTTTTTTTATGATAAAATAGTGCTTATGCACTAAGTCTTTCTTTGGACAATACTACGATTAAAATTTTAATTTGAACATAAAATTTCATGTATGAAATTTATTTAGTTGTCACATCAAGAGCTCTAGGACAATGTTTTCTATTCATCAATTGGAAACTTGATTGTAAGCAATCACCTCTACACTACATCAATGTTAGGCCATCGTTTTTAGAGCTTGGCCTAGCCATGGCTTAAGTTTAGGTAGGCTCAATGGTAGGTGTTGATGGATAAAAGTCATCAATTCTATGACATTTTTTCTGAAGTTGTGTATGCTAGTTTTGTCAGAGACAGTGAATAGATGAATACCTAAAATGTTGAGTGGAATGAATGCTTTTAGATTATGCTATATAGAGTGTGCAAAAATTATGTGATAACAAACTAAGTTGTAATCACATTGGTCAAGTCATTGATGGGCATATTTATTGTAATGTGGATTCTATTGTATTGGGGACCACTATGGTTTAAATGATGATTAGAACAATGGTGCAACACTTGTAAAGGAGGAGTTGGAATGGCATTTTCCATCTATAAAAGGACTTTAATGCTTACTATGATATGGTCTCATAACACTACTATGTGACTAGATTTGAGCGGGTTTTCTTCATAATAATCACAAGTTTTGGTAGGCATGACGATGTTATTGAAGGCGTTGAGAAAGCTTATTGACTATGTGCTTACATGGTATCTACTTTTGAAATAAGCTCCTTAATGACAATATGCACGATCATTGTAGATATATGATTTATGTTGGTTCTTTTCCTTAGATCCCCTCTCCAAGGTTGGGCAGATTATGTGAGGAATTAATTTGTATGTGCAAGGAAATTCTACTAGTGATAATGTGGCAAGCTTCCTTACATTTAACAATGGTGCATTCCATTGTTTTCACAAAATATTATTATGACTTCCCTTTACCATGATGTCTTGCTTGTTTTGGTGATATCTCTAGCAGCTAATCTTTTTACCATAGGTTGGGAGCAAGGTATTGACTAGTTTTAGAAGGGAGCACTTCATGTGAGGAAAAATGAAACACTTCATATAAATATGTATAAAAATATATATATTTTTGATGCATTTGACTATTTTGGATCATTTCTTATTGATATCTATGTGATTATAGTGACCCTTAGGTCTTTTTAAGTACAAAATTTCTAGGCCTCTCTTACCTTAGCTCTATATCATTACATCCAACTCTAAGGTTATAAAAAGTTTGAAAATCTCTTGAGTAACATAGAGATCCTAATATGATGTTGATCTTCTCTTTATTAACCTAAAAGAGAGGTGCAATTGTGCATTTATAAAGAATAGTGCTCCACTGTCTTCTGAAGCCTTAACCTAGAAGTTGGGGGTGTCTAACTTTTCTCCAATAAAGAAAACATGCATGTGATAAGTTGTTGAAAAATCAAAGGCACAAGTAAGTTTGAAGGGAAGCTTCGGGAGAATGAACATCAATAATCCAAGGGATTTGTAAGCCCTTCATTCAAACTATTTGATGGAACGGGAAACTCTCTGCAGCAAGTTGTGTATTTTAGATCCAATTACTGCAATGTTGTACAAAGTGGTGTCCTTTTTTTAGATATCTCTTCAGTATTCTAGTCGTAGTAACATTTGACCAATATACAAAACTAATAAATGGAGCAGTAAAGAATTTTGCAAAGTTAGAAAGTCTCTGTCAAAAGGCATGCTAGTGCCCAACACCATATCACCATCAGTGATTTGATTGTTGAGAAATAGAACCCTAAGGAGACTCTCATGGAATATATTCTATGCTTGAGGAACCTAGGCATAAAGAATGAGCCACTGCTCCAGGAGCAACATACTATTGAGATTCTTCTTGAGTGCATTCATGGACTAGTGACATTCTTTTGAAAGGGATTTACTATCAACACATTCGAGAAGTTGCTCAGCAAGGCAATGAGCTTGTAGGAGGAAGCTAAGCAACTCACATTCTTGGTTAAATCAGAAAAATCCAAAAAGCCTAAACCTTAAAAGGTGTTTGAGAACAATTAAAATAGTTTAGTAGATATAAATAAGAGAAAGCAATCGATACAGTTACATCCTGAGAAACATTCCCATCAACAACATCCATCTTATAGATCATATCAACTAGCTCAGTATCAGCACACACTACCACATTAGACATAATATTATCAGCAGAAATTGCCAGAATATCAACAAACACCATCACTGTATTAACGTATTGTAGATGACCAAAGAATTATCCTTATGCAAGATCGAATGACCATGTGTATCTGTTTAGGATCGAGAAAATTGTCAAGATGTTCAAAAACTTGGTGAAGAACCCAAATTTTACATTATCATAACATAAAAAGCCAGAGGAAGTAGAGGATCATCCAAGATATTTCCCATATCACAAATTACTAAGACAGACCATTGAGGATTGCTTCAACTTCAAGGATTGTTAGAAAGGAATTACATTAATGGAAATAAAGTCATTCCAAAAGAATACATCATAGAGCCCATACACATGTCTATTAGGTCAGCTACATTTGATGCATTCAAGCTAGAAGATGGTTGGGACTAGGTATGGTTCAAATTATATAAGAGAATACTACATAAAATTCTAAGCATTTCTCCACGAGCATCTAATGGAACTTGAGAGATTGTTAAATTGGCTCTCTCAATAATTCCATAAGAGAGCCAATAGACATAGTTCAAGTTGGAAAATTAATTCTCTAGCAGGGATAAGTGTAGATTAGGGGTTACTAATACATCCTAGGATGGTTATTATGAACAATGATGAGAAAGTCCTTGCTCCACTAAATTTTTATGGCTTTTATTTCATTACGCATGGATTTTATAACACTAAGAGTCACAATTTTATTTGTCTTATTTATCACTGATGATTTATTCCCAATAATATTGTCCATACCAACCAATCAAACTCTTATCATAAACTAAGTCTTGAAAAAATTTCTCAAATCATATCTAATTTTGATGGTTTAATTGGAGACGATAACTCTAGTTCTAAAAGTGATGTCACCATTTTCAATTTTTATGACACTCCTTCCACAATTGAATTAGAGCAATCTAAGTCATAATAATCTCTTAAGGAGGCTTTGGTGCTACTAAAGAGTCAGTAGACATCACTACAGCTCTTCTTCCAGAGGAGATAATCAAAGTGAACCTTCATAGCTGTAGGTTACTACGACCCCAAATTGCACCAAGGACATAACTAGAGCAGTTTGTGCTTCTAATGACCCAACTCCTACAACATAAAATTCTTCTCCTTAGGAAGAATCTGTAGATCTCCAACCAATGGTGTATTATAATGTTTTTACCCATTTAAGGAAACTATCATCACAATAACTTGATCCTTTCTAAAATATGTGGGATTCTTTAGTAAATTCCTAATATATCATGTGATTTGTTTGACACTGTTAACTACTACTTCCTCAGATGAAGCATGTTTCACGAAGGAGGTTCCCAGTTTTATTTTTAGATGAAGATATGATACTTGGTATAGTAGATCGTAGTTGTCCACTTTACATTTTTGTGAACATGGATCGATTCATATTGCCTAGGATTCTTGTTAATTCGGGTGCATCAATTAATACAATGAACTTAAGAACTCTTATATATTTGGCTGCTGACAAAATGATGTTGTGTGGCTTCAATGAGAAAGTTAAGAGGGCTCTTGGATAAATCTACCTACGTTTGAAGACTCATGATATGAGGTCAAGCATGAACTTCCAAATTACAGATTCAAAGACAACTTTCAACACCCTGTTGGGCCGATCATGGCTACATGAACATAGGACAATGATGTTTTTCTTGCACCAATGTCATAAAGGAGTTGAATGTTGCATAAAATGAGATCTAAAATCATTTTTTATTCACAAAATAGGATTATACAAAGATGCAACATACTACACTCTAAAGAAGTAGACAAAATTTTCTAGAGATATCAGTGCAAATAAAGAACATGAAAAGAAAAAGAAAATAGAAATGGAAAATAAAGAAAAGAAAACTGAAAATCATCTGACCACAACTCAACAAGATCCCATCACTTTGGTACAATAAGATGATGGGGTATATTTAAGAACTCGAGGCTAAGCAAATGACCAGGGTGCATATAATAAAAAAAAGAACAATAATACCAAAAAGACAAACTCAAACATCAACATTGATTTGGAGTCAAGCTTAGGAAAAAAAAAGGGAAAGAATGTGCAAATACAATCTATAAAATAAAACAAAAAATTGAGATATATCTGTATAGGGAAGATGAGAGAAGACCAGTACTAGATGATGTATGATAAGATTAACCAATGTGTAGGCTCTAACACTTATCACACTATTTTTAGATAGGATTGAATGGATGGAAGTTAAATAAGCATATGGAGGTGATAATAATAAGTCAACAAGTTCCTATCTTGAATCTTCTTCTTCTAGTTCCAGATTAAATGTAAGACTAAAGCAACAAAATTTTTCAGGATTTCGTGGAACTTTCCGTTGGCTGGTATTTCAATTGCATACAAAATCTTACAGAACAGAGTTTGATACAACACAAATATTCTAAAGATGAATCATATCTCTTTAAGAAACTATGGGACAATAAGAATTTTAAATATAAATTGAGCGCATGTGTTGGATTCAAAATAATTGAACTACCAGGTGATGTTAAGTGTTGCTTGGTCGCAACTAGCCATTTTGAACCCGACTTGTTCATTATAAAATATATCAACATATTTGTTGATGGCTATTTAAAAATGTTGGATGATCAGGAAGATCTTATAATTGGGGATGCAATCTAAAATTGAAGGATAAAATTGAATCCACCATGAATGAATTGAAGGGAGTTAACATGAGAATAATATAGAGTTCCCAACCAATGTTTATAAGCACATTGCTGGGTGAAATGAAGCACATGACCCGGTTCATCTATTATTAGAGCCTTAGGATCATTTTGCCTCGAGCTATGATGAGATGCCTGTATTAGCTCTTGAAGTTGCAATACATAAACTTGAGATTGAACCTAACATTATTCTTGCGAAGAAATATCCTCAACACATGCACTTAGAAATTGAACATCAAGTAATAATCGAGGTCAATAAATTGATTGACAATGATCTTGTGTGAGAGGAGCAATATCCTTTTTAGTTAAGAAAAAGAATGACTAAATTTGTGTATGCATCAAATTTAGAAATCTCAACAATGTATGTCCTAAAAATTAGTTCTCGTTGCATATATCAGAACTAATGGTTGACATCATCTTTTCTCGTGCATTTTTCTCCTTTATGGATATGTCATCTAATTATAACCGGATTAATATGAAATTAGAGGATGAGAAGCATACTGCATTCTGAATACCCATCATATTTTATGGTAATAATGTCAAGCCTTTTGGTCTTAAAAATGCTAGTGCAACATATCAATGAATAACTAAAATTTTTATCCTTTACATAACAAGTCCTCACTTCATAAACCTTTTCATTATCCCGTTTAATTAGAATAACAATTCTAAAATTCTAATAAAATGAATATATACAATCAAAATTAAATTTAATTTTAAAGATAAAAAAACATGTCATAGGATAGTCAGGGCTATTAAGCTTTTTAGTATTGAGCACTTCCTGCTATCTCTTCTTTGGATTCTAACAATAAATATCTCAATTTGATCCTTCCTAGTTGAATTTTTGAAATAATAATCTTGAAAAACAAATTTTAAAATCATTAAGAATATGAGCCACTAACTTAATTGAGTGTACTTAGGAGTCAACCTCTCCTAAGACATAATTAATTATAGGGAATTGACTTTATATAAAACTTGCAACCCAAGCTAATCTAAATCATATCTAATCCAAGATTAGGCATGATAAACATTTTAGGTTCATACAAATCTATAAATTAAAATCTTTATTCAGTGATTTAATCTATTATATAATAATCTCTTTATCTTTTATAACAGTCTCTTTATCTTTTGCGATAGTATATTATTCTTAATGTCATATTTTATTATCTAAATAGATATCTTCAAAATTTATGTGATACATTTCTTTAACTAAAACTATGTCTTAAGTTTTTGCTTCATGCCGAATTGGTTAATATCTTGAATTTCTATGGAGTCATCCTTCCTCAAATAATGTCAATTTCCTTACATATAATATCAATGATTATATATATGTGAACGAATAAGGTTAACTAGTCAATCAACCCATTCCATTACATTTTCACTATTAAAGCCAACAATGGTGGCTTTCTTCCATTTTTTTTTTACTGAAATTTAGATGGTTAGGTTGGAGAATAAAATTTTAAACAAGTTGAATTGTTTGTATTTTGTGTATAACAAGAGTAAACAAACTACCCTTGCATGAGAAGCACCCATTCCAGTGAAAAGGACCATTCTTCTTATACTTACAACTAAAGAGACAAGAAGTTATATAACTTTGAAGAAGCTAAGTTTAGAAGTTGATAGGTTAGTTATATAGCTTTGAAGAAGCTAAGTTTAAAAGTTGATAGGTTCATTGTACAAACATTTACAACAAAAATGTTTACACATAAATAAATTCATTATTGACAAAATAGCTCTTCTTTTTAATGAGTTCCCTGAGTGTGAGTTGATTACTATTATCATTTCTTTATATTTTATTTTAAGGTAATCATTACCTGATTCCACCGATACTTTTCTTCTATCTTGTAAAGCCATTTAATCTCTAGAGAATATAGACAGCAAATACAGTGAAACCAAATAAATTAAATACTTTTGAAGAGCTAGTTGTTGTGAGTATTGAAAAATTGTAGCCCTCTAGAGATAAAATCCTAATTCAATAATATTAACATTTGATGTTGAAGAAGCACTCCACATGGAAGATTTGGACAAAATGGCAAGAATGTATAAGATAAAACCTTTATACCCTTGTCAGCCAAGTTAATCCATTATGAAAACTACTACAACCATAGAGGCTTCAATGAAATGTAAATTTGTAGTTGAGTTTACTAAACTAATTATACCTCATGCAAAGAGGAAGAAAGCATCCTTTATTTCTAAAAATCCCTTAGAGATTGAAAATCTTCCAATAATAAAGTAATTTGTTGATAATCAATAAGGAAATGTTTTGAGAGAAGTATAATGATCGATTTATTAATTTAATTAAAGTTTGGTATAACTCTTTAGACCCTTCGCTTGCATATGAATTATATCCAACCACCTACTCACCATTCTTTTCTACTGACTTACACAAGATTGAAATTAACTAACTACACCAAGCCACCATGCCAAGCCAATATATGTAATAGTAAATGACATATAATATGATGACTTCCTTCAAGGAGATGACAAGCAATTATCTAACCTTAATACAAGTAATCCGTGTGGATCAAAAGAAAAAGGAAAAATTAAAGTAGAAAACGGTTGCTGATTGAGCTCAAATTGAACATCTAGAAAAACAAAACTATCAGCCAAGAACAAATGGTTGTTGCCCAAGAAAAATTAAATGACCAAAAAAGGGTATTTTTGAAGTGTTATAATGATATAAGAGAAATAAAAATTGCTCTCTCCATGAGAACTGACATGGCTAAGAATTGTCACTTGAAGGTTGAATATCTTGAAAATAAGAATTGTGAAATGGTTGGAAAATTACATAGTTTAAAAGATAAAATGCTCGCTACAAAGAATAAGTATGAATTCCTCAGCTCACTCACTAAAACTCCATACTACTAAAAACTTATTGAAGAAAAATTTCTTGAAAGGATCAAGTTCTACTCAAAGAGCTTGGAAATAAAATAGATATTAGACATAATACATTAGAATAAAGAAAATTTAAGAATATGATGGAAGAATCTATTTATAAAGTGTCCGGAGCAGATGAAACTTTGATAAATATTTGAGCTTTAATTCTCTCTCTCTCTTTCTATTTTATTAATGTATTTTAGTAATTATATTTTTAAAAGTGTGATTAAGGATTCCTTTTGAATATTCAAAGAATTCTCTATAGTAGTTTATTTCTTTTGGGTAATTAGTAATTTTAGTGAATAATCAAGCATTTCAATTAGATAAAACAAGTGAATTCCAAACTAATTTGGTGTACATTGTTCCTTGGATCTAAGTCTTAAAATATCTTTATCTTTAGTATAATTTCTTGGTTATGTTGTTTCCTTTAACAAGGTTTACATTGTTCCTTGGTTCTATGTCTTCTATTATCTTTATCTTCAGTTCAATTTCTTGGTTATGTCGTTTCTTTTAACATGTTATTCCTTTTACTAGCTTTAGTGCATTTTTTCATAGTGTTCACAAAGCTAATTATTTAAATTCAATATATAAGGGACTCACCCTCTACACATTATAGAACTTATCATAAATGGGCGAGTCATGCTCCTAGGCTTAAAATGTGACCCAAGAATATACTAAAGGTGGAATGCTGTTGATGATGCTTGAATATTGAGAAAATTTGAAAATTACATCTAACAATTTTTTAATGTAATAAAATGCTAAATTACTGCTTTTCCATTTACATAGGAACCATATTGTTGAGCTCATGTTGATTCACTCTATTATGAGGACCAAAAATAAATCTTTGACTTTCATAACAACAACAACAACAATAAAACTTTAATCCCTCTACGTTGAGTTGGCTACATGAATCCTTTTTCTCCATTGCCCTATTAAGTATCATATTTTCATTTAGTTCTAATAAATTATGATCATTTTATACAATAAACCCTGTCTTCCTAGGTCTACCTATACCTTTCTTAACTTAAGTCGAATCTAAAACATCTACTCTCCTAATCGGATCATCAGATGGTCGATGTTTAATGTGACCAAACAATCTAAGATGACTTTCTCTAATTTTATCCGTAGCCAGAGCTACACCAATCCTATCATGGATATAGTCATTTCACATTTTGTCTTTAAGTGTAAAGCCACTCATACACCTAATTATTCTCATCGACAACACTTAACTTAATCTTTGATTTTCACAAAAAAAAATCAATTTTAAAACTATAATATGTCTGTGAAGTTAGCTATTAAAAAAATATTTTCATAAATGTAATATAGTGCACATTAAATATAAAGTTGTTTCCCTTTTCTTATAAAATATGGATTGATGCACATGTTTTAGTTTATCATTTATTTGATTAGTTTATATCAATGCAAGGTAAATCACACTTCAACAAAGAAGATGAGGATGGGGAGGAGAAAGAACCTCATTTATATCCTCGCTCCCACTAACTACTTTTTTTGCACTCTTTGTTTTCTAGATCCCAAAGATTTGATCTTTTTAATTCATGGACTATCTTCTATAAATGAAGAGCTTTCCTTGAATCATCATTAATCTTTCAAGAAATCATTATGTTTTAGGTTTGTGTGTTGTATGGATATATGATGATTGGAGGTTACAAGTGATGATTGGAGGTTAATTCACACTGTGTTCTCTTTTTAGCGGATTGTTTGGAGTCGTTCTTTTTCTGGTCGCCTTGGCCACCCAACACATGATAATATTCA
>NW_018165708.1:254370-255061 GCF_001263595.1 Phalaenopsis equestris | reverse complement strand
ATGATAATATTCACGCTCTTTCATTCTACATGCCTTGATGAAAGTGAACCATTTTTCACCCATGCATTGGTTAGGTGATACAATTTTATCTTTTTTCTCAATTAGGATAACTAATATTTTTCTATTTATTCATGCTTGCATCTCTTGTACTTGAAACGTTTTATAAAGAAAGAATAATTTTTTATCTTTCAATATGTTTCCCTTACTTGAATTGATTGTGTTGATATATAAACTCAAATAAAAATTGCATGTCTTAGCACCTTTTTTTTAATTGTATGCAGCATGACTCAATGAAGTTGTTTCATAGTCTCAACTAATTTTAATTTAGTTTTGGTGAGCTCTTAATGTCAAGCTCCTTGATTTTTGTGAGATTCTTTTAGTCAAATGCTTGACTGTTTTTCACCTGTGGGCATCCAACTCGGCTTCAAAATCTTGTTAACACATCTATGTTACGTTGTGAAATGTTAATAATGCACTTAAAATTTTCTATTGTTGTTCCGTTGGTCTGTTTCCCTTGCTCCTAGGTTAGCAAGCCATTCTTCTATTATTTGATTGAATTTTTTGGTTCGGTCAACTAGATTGTCCACTCTATGCCGATTGATAGCTCTTTGCGTTCGTCAGGATTGATCCATTGACATGCTTATGATTCAGGATTGTTTGATTTGGTACAACATACTTTATATATCTAATT
>NW_018165708.1:250460-254351 GCF_001263595.1 Phalaenopsis equestris | reverse complement strand
GGGGCAAAATATCATATATATATATATATATATATATTAATGCTCCCTACGTGTTAATATTAAAATGAAGTTACAAAATAAGGGAGAGAAAGTGGATCCCAATCTAAAAGCAAACAGAAATACAATAAGTTTATAGGGGTTCCTCGTTCTACATTACAACTCCACACAAAGGAAAACAAAACGGTATAGTATACCCAAAAATACATGTGACCCCAAAAAAGGTATACAAAGCAGAAAGCATACCCAAAATGGGCATGTACATAAAGCACAAAAAATCAGAGGTCTCGAAGAGCAATAGGAGAAATAGAGAGCGCCCGACAAAACTTGATAAAAGGTAGAGAATTGAATTATCCCAAAAAAGACTTTCAGAAAAGCAACGAGCATGCAAAACAACAAGTCCACCAATCAGACATTCTGAGAAGCATTCTCCCAAGAAAAAGAAATCCAGAAATCTAGTTGAGTGCAGCCTGAAAATAACTGCTTGAAGAAAATTGCCCAAAATCCGTTATACCAACCCAATAACTTGTAAGAAATAAACCCAAAACATTACAAAACAGCTGGCGCAAAAGACCAGAGAGCAGCATAGAGGCGTAAAAATTAATGTATAAGCTCCAGGCGATATAAGTTGGTAAAAGCTTCAAGCGGTATAAGGCTGTAAAAGCTCTAGAAGGTAAAAGCTCCATGTGGAAAATTAATGTTTAGATCTAATCTAGCAGGTAATCATAGCCCAATACGTAGAAGTACCCAAAGCACATCAAGCAATAATCCACCAGCAAAACCAAAGCATGAACAGAAATAAACTTATCGCCTAATGTAAGGCACATCTAGCATATATCCATTTAACAAAGTTTGCAAATGAGGTGGGGGCACGACACCCACCAAAACTCTTTGCAAGCCTTGCTTAGCAAGCCAATCAGCAGGGGAATAACATTCCCTATAAATGAAGTGCATTTGTATAACCATATTATGCTTATTAATGAAATCCTAGATCATGTTTAGCAAACAAATAATATTCCAAGCAGGAGGAATGTTCTTATGAAACATGTTAACAAGTGCAATCTCAATATATAAAGATTGAAAATGGAAGATAACCGCAATCTGTAGAGCATACCAAATAGAAGAACACTCAGCCTCTAAAGGAGTAGTGGCACAAATTGGTTAAGCAAAATAACAGAGGCAGCCATCCGATGAATCACAAAAAAATACCACCTGTTCCAGCATCTGATATAGTCAAACTTCCATCCACATTAAGCTTACAAATTGGTTAAGCAAAATAACAGAGGCAGCCATCCGATGAATCACAAAAAAATACCACCTGTTCCAGCATCTGATATAGTCCAACTTCCGTCCACATTAAGCTTAACCCATCTATCGGAGGGGGGTTGCCACCTAATCAAAGTGGCCCTCCTACCCCTCGAAGGAAGATTAGAGCATTTTGTAATGAGTCGAGAGGCTTTAAGAAAGTAAGCAATAATATAAGAAGTGGTGGTAGCAGGTGTAGGAGGTAGTGCCTCATACTTATGTGCATTCCTTGCTGACCAAATGAACCATAAAATGACATACGAAAATGGTTCCAGCTTCCCCTCATAAATAGGTGCAACTTTCCAAGAAATAATGATCAACTCCAACTGATCATTCAGTCGTGGAGTGCAAACTATCATGAAATACCCCCCAACCATGCTCCAAATTTCATGAGCAAAGTGCCAATCAAAGAAAAGATGTGAGGCAGATTCCTCCTCACACTTGCAAATATAGCATGACGAAGCCACACACAATTCTTTTAATTTCAAAATATTATCAAATGGCAAGAGCATTAAAAAATATCTCCAAAGAAAGAATGAATAGAGGGGGATAAAAAATCATTCCAAAGTGAAGAAGTTCAACAACAAGAATTGAAAACATACAGTTTTCGATACAATAATTTAGTGATGGGGGCATGAGATGTGAATTTCCATATGGGGTTATCTAATTTAGAGGGGGATATAGGTATTTTTATGACATTTCTATCTTTATCACCAACCAAAGTCGTAAGCTTATGAACATCCCAAGAGCCATCCCTCCAGAAATCAGAAACAAGAAAAATGTTATCCTCAGGAGAGTGAGGTATATTAGAGAAATCTTCCACACTCCAATGATCGAACCAAAAAGATAAATTACCAATACCAACATCCCAAAAGATATATTTTTGAGCTACAAGACAAGCTTTAAGGAAAGCTTTCCAAAGCTTAGTATCATCAACTTTCTATTGGACAATAGAGGGGTGAGAAAAGGTGCAATATTTTTTATAGCAAAAGCGAAACCAAAGTGAAGTACTCATCAAAAATTTAAACCATAGTTTACACATATTAATTTCCGTGATGTGCTCTAGGTTCCTAAAGCCTAAGCCTCCAGCAATATTAGGTTTACAAACTTTATACAAAGTAGTCCAATTTTTTTGGTGGCCTCTACCAGACCACAAAAATTTGTTAAGAAGTTTTTTCAGAGCTATTTGAGTACTTTTTTTTCAGCTGCAAAACCTGAAGGGCATATAAAAGAATGGTGTGGAGGACACTCTTGAGTAAAGTGAGCCTACTACCATTAGAAAGGAAATTATTTCTCCAATCTTTTATTTTTACTTTAATTTTGTCCACCTCATCATCCATCTATGTTTGTCTCTTTCTACCACACAATATTAACACCCAGGTATTTAAGAGGAAGAGATGTCACCTGACAATCAATATAAGAAGCAACCTATGTAGTATGAGTAGCGCTAACATGTTTACCAAAAAATAGTTAACAATTAACCTTATTAAAGGTTAATCCCGAAGTATTCTGAAATGTATTTAGTCTCCACATCAAAGTCTTAAAAGCATTTTTACTAGCATTTGAGAAAAGGATAGCATCATCTGCGTAGGTGAGGTGACTAACCATAAGCTTCGATTTATGAGAAAATTGAGTGTAGCATGAAACAACTGTATTGATTCATAAGACGTGAGAGGTAATCAAAAGCATGGAAAAAAATTGTAGGAGAAAGAGGGTCTCCTTGCTTAATACCCCTAAGAGAGGAGAAAAAGCCATAAGATTTCCCATTCACAAGTACACTATAGTAGTTATGTTCCAACCATCTCTTGATAATGCAGCAAAAATTCGTAGAAAAACTTCGAGCCTGGAGTGTACTCAAGATAAAATCCCAGTTAATAGTGTCAAAAGCTTTTTTTTATGTCAAGATTAATCACCGCATTACCCCCCTACATTTCTTATCAATGGCTTCAATAATTTCTTGAGCAAGTAGTATATTATTAGATATTTCTCTCCCTTGAATAAAAGTTGATTGCTATGGGGAGATGATGGTAAGCAAATGAAGTTGTAAACTAGCCACAATAGTCTTACTGATAACTTTGGAAAGGACAAAAGTGAGGGAGATAGAGCAAAAATTATCCCAGATATTTTCCTTCCTTGAATGAAAGTCGATTCCTATGGGGAGATGATGGTAAGCAAATGAGGTTGTAAACGAGCCACAATAATCTTACTTATTACTTTAGAAATGACAGAGGTAAGGGAGATAGGTCGGAAGTTATCCCAATAAAATTTATCATTATTTTTGGGGATAAGCTCGAGTAGGGGGGAAGTGAAATATTTACCCGGGTTGTCACCTAAGAAAAACTTTGAATGGCACTTATTACTTCCTTCTTAATAATTTCCCAGCAAGTAATATAGAAATTTGAGGTAGAGCCATCAGGCCCCGGGGCCTTATTGGGGTTGATACCTTTAAAAGCGGCAAGGATCTCTTCTTCAGTAGGGACATCAGTAAGAGCAAGAGAAGAGTTATAATACTTTTCCTCCTTGAAAAGATCCACATTAACAGGTAAGATCAAAGTTGATTGTTGGAAAATGTTAGCGAAGTGCTGAACA
>NW_018165708.1:243168-245155 GCF_001263595.1 Phalaenopsis equestris | reverse complement strand
ATACATGTATATGTATATATATATATATATACATGTATATATATATTCATAGTATCATAATTAAGATATGTTCGATCCAAATGTCTCCAGGAAGTACAACCAAAGAATAGAGCGTCACACAAAAAAGGAAGAAAGAATAGTAGAGAACTAGACATAGGGATATAAGTGTTACAATTACAAAATTTCTCTCAAATCATTAGCTTCTGAGAGGTTACTTTAGTGAATTACAAGAAAAAAAATAAAATATCAAATAGTATCACTTTACTGATACCGAATCTGGTGATCGTTCAGCTTAGTTGATCGTCTTCCTTAGGTTTGCACGTCGGTAATCAATCGACGATGGTGCTGATAATTGATTGATTACCTCGAGTTGTGTTGATCGTCTGGACTGTCTTTGAATGTCCTACATCTCTTTAGGTTTCTGATCGATTGGATGGTTCCGTGCATCATCGATCGGTCGATCCTCCACAGATCGCCGATTGTTCTTTGATTGTAGTATTTTTTGAGGTCCATGTTATGTTGTTAGTCGATCGTTCAATCTTCTAAAGATCATCCTATGTTCCGGCTATTGGATTGCTTTAAGATTTATGTCATTGTATTTTTTGTATACATATTAGTTCCTCGATTCACTTATTTCTCGAAAGTTGTGCAACACAAAAGAACACGAGAATCTTCTTACTAATACAAAGATACAAGTACAGAGTTGAATATCATAATTACTTAATAAATGAATCTCATGGATTTCCATGCCCATGCTACTGTAAATAAGTCATAGAGTAACAGAGGATTGCACGCAATTTTCTCTCTCCTTCTTTCTTTCCTCTGTCTCAATTCACCACAATGTCTAGCGAGGAACTTTAACTGCTGACAATGATGCACTCCTCAAGGCCCTCAAAGTCTTTTGGGCTAAAGCCTAGAAGCTAGACGTGAAGCAAAAATAGGCCGAGGAGGCTCCTGTTGAAGAAACAAGCAAGATAAAGGTTATGAAGAGGTCAAAAAGCTGACGATCGTAAGGAACAGATTGGATTCTTTGATTCCCTTATAGGCTTGTTACAATAACAAGTTCTGGAAAAAAACAAGGGTTAGTTTGATGATCGTCCATCCATTGATATTGGACGTTCTCGTCAGAGGACAGGTAATGCTCGTTTATACTATTGCGAAGCCAACAAGTTCTCAGACTGGTGTGGATAAGGTGATGATCGGAATAGAATTCTTGATCCATCTGTTGAAGGACGACCTTCCATTTGTGGGTGGAGAGCCAAGAAAAATCGGTGAGGGCGTTAACATTATCACCATTTCTAAACGAAACCGGATTGTTGGTATGGGATTTTAATTCGTCAGCCTTAAATACTTGTATTTCTTTTTTGGCATACCATAAAGGTCTTGATTATCAATTCCCTTTCATCAGACCCTGATTTTGATCATGCGAAGGATGCAGATGCTATGGACCAAAGGAAGAACGAGGGGAACCCTCCTCACGGTGAGGGCAAAATCTTGGATCGCCAAGGCATTCCCAGCATAGTGAGAGATGAGAAGGTAACTGAGCGACATCGGGAATCCTCTGATTCCTTAATGCACCGCCTTGTAGATATGGAGGAATACTTTGCACGTACCATGGGATATCCTTGAGGGGATGGTGATCCAGGAATCGTCAAAGCTATGATGAGAATTGATTGGGTAGAGAAAGAGATAATCATTTTGCGTAAGGAATTTTTTGCCTTCCGAGGGAGATGGTTGCTACTCAAGAGGAGACGGTGGACCAATGTTTGGAGGTGTCAGCCACTAGAGGGGGCCCTTCTACTCAGACAAGGACTAATTAGACTGAGTAGTTTAAGTTTGGTGGAGAGTTCATGTATGAGAGGCTACTTTACTGAGGGTTTATCTTGAGTGAATTGACAGTTGATTGTATAGTTATGTTTTTTCTCTTGGTGTAATTTTTGAAGGTTTTACGTAATGTACATTTTGAAAATTAAATTATATATATATA
>NW_018165708.1:231509-243124 GCF_001263595.1 Phalaenopsis equestris | reverse complement strand
TATATATATATTGGTCATGATTAAGTTACTTTGGTATGTTGCAGTTCCTATCGTATCGCTATCTTGTCGGTAGCACTTCGTATTCTATGTATTTCTATATAAACAATTTTGCTGGTCATCTCCCTACTTCTGTGAAGCTTTTCTTTTTCTTCCCTTCTTTCTTTCTCCTTACTTGCTAAACCTTCCCTAGTCTCCTTCTGATGGTGCAAAAGTTCACCTAGAAGTTGTTTTACTCAATTTCGACTGTGCAAGTTTCCATTCTTTCTGCCACTGATGTGAAGAGTTCTCAATCCTGTGATTCGCCTTTGGCCGAAGGCCAGCCATGAGCGAGCCATAGATAACTTTGGCATTTATTTGGTTTTTTACAAGAACTAGTTCAAGCAGAGCCTTCGACTCTCATTATGCAGGGAGTTGCTATTGATTTTCAGTAAATACGGGATCATTCCTTATTAGGTTCTCTGAACTCGGTGGAGGTTGTCATGACCTTTGTCGTCTTCTATCGATGTATTAAGATCCTCTGGATGATCAAGTTGTTCAACCATTTTATCTCATTTCAAATCGGTCAGGATGGATACATTCAGTTCACCACTGGCTCCAACATTCAGTTGCTTGGCCTTGAAAATGGAATCAAGGACTGAAAAATGAAGCTTTTGATTTCTTCTTGCGCACTCCATGTTTCCCAGTTGGAGTGCGAGGCGAAGAAGGTGAAGAACATTTTTGTGGATCTTCAGGACTATTGGGTATTGATTGAGAGTCAACGCTTCTCCTTATTTTAGTACCTCAATATGAGGGGTTTCGATCGTATGATTCGTCTAGACGGTATTGACACCATGATCGAGAAAGGGCCACTGAAGAGTGCGTAACTAAGCAGCTAATAAAGGCAGTCTTCCCCCATCTAGCTAGGGTAGGGGTCGGTCAGACCAGCCTGGATCAGCCGAGGGAGATGCTGAAGGTGAGTAGAGGCATTATAATTTTTTATACCTATTGTTATATATATATATATATATATATATATATAACCCCTAATGTGTCTAACAATTTGAGTGCCACCCTCTTAAGACCAACTGTATTAGAGGGGATTTGAACCACTGATCTGAGGGGTCTTATACTATGGATGCCAACCAACAGGTCAGGGCACACGACATATATATATATATGAAATTTTTTGAGTGGAGTGAGGAGGATCCTCTTCGGACTCCTATTGTTCTTGATTTTGGTGCTTTGTCTGGCCATCCATTGATTGGTGGGGTTCTTACAATGACTCTTTATGGGATCTCTTTCATAGGTTTGCAAAATTAGGGTGAGGCAAGTCACACCTCTCATCCCATTTCGATTAGGATAGAGTCTGAGGGAGAACTGGGGGTT
The DNA here is from genome assembly GCF_001263595.1 of Phalaenopsis equestris. Classification (NCBI taxonomy): domain Eukaryota; kingdom Viridiplantae; phylum Streptophyta; class Magnoliopsida; order Asparagales; family Orchidaceae; genus Phalaenopsis; species Phalaenopsis equestris. Next base: position 241,759 of record NW_018165708.1, on the reverse strand, counting down.
GTTTCAAGAATGGGGAAAGGCATCTCACAGAGAGAAGGAAAAGCTTCGGTTCCAGCCATAGGTTTGCCCCTTCTCCATCTCCTTTGAAAAATAAGAAAGTTTCACCTGAGTGATTCTTCACACATGATTGAAGAGTCATAATATGGATGAGCGGCCACTATGCCCTCATCGACAGAGAGATGGAGTGGTTCCATAGTACTCCCCTAAATTTGGATTACCCATCGACCCTAATGGAGATGTTTTGGGCCCCCACTTTTGAGAAGACCTTGCTTTTGATGGATAGGAGGGACATGCTTCAAGCGACCAACTGATACAATGCACTTGCTTGGGAAACCTAGCATTTTCAAGATTTTCACTTGGACAGGGCTGAGGAACAGATAGAGAGATCTTCTTTGCGGGTCCAAAAGTTGAAACAATTGGTCATTGTGACTGAAAAGCGATTGAAACTATCCTTGAAAGAGCGGAAGTTAGAGGCCCATGAACATGAGGCACAAATGGTGGCTCTTCTCAAGAAAAAACTGAAAGAGAAAATGTACTTGATGATTGCCCTAGAGGAGCACGTTGAGGGTCTTTCCCGCTAAGTTGAGGTCGACACTTACTCACCTTTAAATGATTTGTGAAACATAAATTGGTTGATCCTAAATGACAAGAGATGGAAGGCACACTCCTTTCAGATTCTAAAGATCAGGAATACGATCGGGTGAGCAAGAAATTAGGTTGTGCTAAGGGAGCAAAGAAAGTCAGGGAGGAGGGTGTTGGAGAATCTTCAAATATCTTGTACTGAGAAGGAAAAGATACACTTTTTTGGTTAATTATTATAAGAAAAATCGCAATTGAACTTTGTAATTAAACTTTATAGTAATGCAAGAAGCTTTTGAAGCTGAAGGTTATATCCTTGTACTAAACATTTTTTTTAAACTAGCTTTCATAGTCTTGTTTTTGAATAATCAATCATTTTTTATGAATTGTTGGAGAGAAAATACACCCTTTATTGAGTCTGTTTAGTTTGGCATGAGGAATGATACACCCCCTCACAGAGCTTGTTGCTTCCTGGTGGTGAGTTGTCCTTATGGTCATAGCAATCATTTTGCACCCTCACAGAGCTTTTCGTTGTTGGATATCAAAACACCCTAAGAGCCATTAATGACAGTTAAACACCCCTTGCAGTTGTTGGGTGACTTACTGTTTTACACCCCCTCATGAAGCTTGTCGTTGTCGGTTTTGGATTATTATAAGGGCTGTTGAAAATCGTTTCACACCTCTTATGTAGCTTGTCGCTATCGGGTGTCGAAATGTCCTAAAAGCCATTGACGATCAATATACACCTTTTGCAGTGCTTGTCACTGTCGGGTGACTAATTGTTATAAGACATACAAATGATCATTTTTCACCCATTGTGAAGCTTATCGATGTTGAGGGGTGTCACTGATCATGAAATTTATTGCAAATATAATTTATTATGTATAGTGGTCATGTGATATTGATGTAAGAATCCTGAAAAGAAATTTTAAAGATGTCACAAAAACTGAACAAAAGGAGATTATAACTACTTCAAATGTGCTAATAAAATTGAGCATGTTGCATTGGGTTTGTATTACATGAATCAAGTCATTTATGCGGATGCTGGCCTCCATTTTGATGCAACGCATATGGGACATCATTTTTGAGTGGCAGAGGACCGTATCGAGATTATATGTGGCCTACCATGACTCAATGAGCCCATAGGACCTTCTAGTGAAAAGTACAAGTATGCTAAGTTGGGGTATGCACCACCATAGAAATTATTGCCAAGTCGACATAACCTATAATGTTCCCTGTGCTGACGTTCATTTATGCATTGCAGGGCTAAATCTTGTTGATTTAGATGTTCTCATGACCTAGACCGTCATTGCCCATCCTCTTTGGTCACCTTGGTGGTGAGTTGAGTTATTTTACAGGTGACTTTCATAGCATGGACGGACAGGTGGTCGTGCGTTTTCTCTTAGTTTCCAACCACTATTTATGATTATCGTTTTTTGTGTCTTTAGTCGGAGGGCTCGAGAGTGTTGTCATATGTGTCGATATATTTTTTAGACATCTTTGGCAATTCAACCAAGCTCTGGGCTCCACAAGATTGGGGTCAAAATGGAACCTCTCAGATGTCAACCACTACGATAGAGCGGCCTAGGCCATATCGGATTTCAAGTCCTTCACATCTGGCGTTTCTCTCTGGAAGCATGCAATAAATGAGTACAATCTCTCATGGGGTCCTTTTTTTTGTTATCATAGAGATCAAGCACTTTTCTTAGATCTCATTGCACTGAAAAATTGTGTCAGAAAAACCCTCCTGAACACTGTGTAGCAAGTAATTACCCTGTCGATAATGCGTTGAACCATCTTATAGCAGATTATCTCAACATTGTGAATGACAATTTACACTTAAAGACATCAAAAGATCTTTAGTAGGCACATTGAAGATTCAAAAGATGCGAGGTGGTCATTGGAATCCAATCATCCCTTATATGACTCCAAGACTGACATTTTAAACTTTTCCGGAGGTTAAACTCCCAAGATTTATAGAGAGAAAGCGTTCTCCGATCGTCATAACACTTCAGCCCTCCCGTGTTGATGTCTTTCCACCACTTAGGAGGATCTTGCACTGTTATGGTACAACACATCTTCAACTCTCTCTTGTAGATGGTTTGGTATCCTCCCATTATGCGTTGGCGGTTCCTTTCGAGGGGGTCATGTGTTTCATGTTGAACCCGTTCTTTTCTTAGGACGGGGGCTGCTCCCAAGGTAGCAACTGCTCTGAGGGCTTTTGCAAACTGTCCCGACTTGTTATTGGTGATTTGAGTTCTCAGGTCCTACAATCCATGTTGGGCAAATTCTTCCATAAACTCTCTAGTGCATCCTGCTTCTACTGTGCCTCTCCGACTCGTTTCTCCTTGTTATTGTTGTTTTGCTCCTCTTCTTTTTGACATCATGGTTCCACACTCACCGCACCTAAAAAGATGTTGGATCCAAAAGTGTCCAGGAAACACACCTAAGGAATAGAGGGTAGCACAAAAAAATAAGAAGAAACAACAAAGAATCATGAAATGCATAACCTTTTATTATGAAATGACCCCTATTTATAGACATGAGGATAAAAGTGTTACAATTACTGATTTGCTCTCTAATCATTAGCTTCTGAAGGGTTACTTTGGTAAATTACAAGGAAAATACGATAAAATATCAAAAAGGATTGCTTGACTGATACGGAGTCTGCGATCGTTCAGCATAGCCGGCTGACTGCCTTAAGGCTGTGCTTCGGTAATCGGTTGGCGATGGTGTCGATACTTGATCGATTACCACGAGTTGTGTCAACCGTCTGGATTGTCATTGAATGATCTTCAGACATTTAGGTTGTTGACTGATCGAATGGTTTCGTGCATGGTTGATCGGTTGATCCTCCACTGATCATCCACTCTTCTTTGATTGTGGTATTTTTTGAAATACATGTTATGTTGTTAGTTGGTTGCTTGATCTTCTAACAATCATCCTATGCCCTAGCTGTTCATTGCTTTGAGAATAATGTCATCATATTTTTTGTATACAATATAAGTTTGTTAATTATGCTTAAAATGTGTCTAAATATGATCATATAGTCATATAAGGAAGAAAAGCTATGATAAATATATAGCCGCCCATATTATATAACTATGTGAAATCTATTTGGACCTCATTTGATATGACTCTAAATAAAGTATGTATTTTGCCCCGCTTAAACCATGGAAAAGCGACATTTTATTTAGATTAGCTAAAGTATTTTCCTTTAATAATGAGTTCCTTTCGCACTATAGAATTCTATCACACATTCTAAATTTCAAAACTTGTGCAAGTGAGATTGGCGAGACACTAAACTTAAGTTTTGCTTAGTTGAGTTCAAGAATTGAATTTTTGGTTCCCATTTGAAGTTAATTTATCACTTAAGTAATTACTAATTATAATGAAAAATTTAGCTTCAACGTAGAAAATGTGAAATTGTTCACAACAAAAGTGAGTGAGGCATGCAAAAAGTAAGTTTTGTTTAGGTTATAAAATAGCATTTGATCCCACTATGTTCTTGAGAGTGCAACAGCATTTATTTTGTTACATTAATTTTATTTTTTATTTGCATAACTTAATTTCACTCTTTTGATGAAATTACTAATTTGTTGCATCCTTTGTCCATTGAATTAGTAACTAAAACTTATTCACATCTAAGCAAATCTCTAAGAGAATAATTTCTTATGTTAAACTAGGTATTAATATCAAGGAGATGATGAGATATTTTACTACTATCATATTGAGAGGATGAAGCGAAAGATGGAGGAGTTCTCACTTATGTGAGTCTTGAGTGGAATGCAGCTCTATATGTTGGTGAAAGTCCAAGATAGCAAATAAGATGCAGGAGGCCGCTGCAAAGAAGGTATTACATTAATTAATATATTTGTGTGACCTCTCAAATGCAATTAATTTTTGCCAAACTCAATATCAAAATTTTTTATTCTATTGAGGGAGCCCGCCATTCTAAGGCACCATGCCAAGAATATGAAACTTCTCTTCTTTTTTTTTTTTTCACAATTAGACAAATGAATATTGATTCATTAGCAGATGGCGATGTGTACTCTTCACAATTTTTTTTCAGATCTGCCTATAAATAAACTGCATCCTTTGACAGTTTTGGTAAGACTACAAAACTCCTTTCTTCATAAAAGAATAACAAAAAGCCCGTCGATCCCTCCTCATCCATTCATTTTCTTTCCTTGGGATAGGAAGAATGTTGCTGCCTCAACAGCTACCAAAAGTTCCAGAAGTGCCAAAGTTTGTAAGGTAAACTCATGGTGAACTTGAAAACCGTCAATGCCAAACTCATGAAGGAAGTGGGATAGCACCGATAAGAGATCAAACGTCTTTAACATTCGATCGCCATAATAACAAACACTCTAATCATCTAAGACTGAGATCAAGGAGTTAAAATGCAGTTACTTGCTATAGTTGTAGAAAGACTGCGGTTGAAAGATAGTTGGATATCATCGACCAGAAAAATTTGAGTTTTAAAAAATTCGAGAGAGAGAACAAAATAGAGAAAGAAGTGAATTTACAATATAAAATTGTAATCTTTGCTTCCACTATTTAAGTAACATTGTGCTACAACAGGTTTAGATTTATGAATAAATTATAAGCATTTTGGATTTCTTAATATGATGTGATGTAAATAGTTAACAGTTATAATATTTATTGTTTATATTATCAATGGAAAGATTTTCAATTTTTTTTAATATGTCAGTTGAAAGTGTTCTTAAGCAGATTTTTATTTCGACAGAAAATTTTATTATTTAAATTTTAAATTGGAAAGAAATAATGGCTGTTAAAATTGCTTTGGACCTGAGGAGTAGAGGAAGAGTATTTTGGTCCCCATTTTTAAGAATAAAGGGCATGCACAAGAGTGTGCAGGTTATAGAGGAATTAAGTTGATGTGTCATACTTTAAAATTATGAGAGAGGGTAATTGAACATAGGTTAAGACACATCACAAAGATTTCTCATAATCAATTTGGATTTATGTCGGGCAGGTCTATCATGGAAGCTATACATTTAATGAGAGGTTTGATGGAGAAGTTTAGAGATATAAGGAGAATCTAAATTTGATATTTATTGATTTAGAAAAAGCTTACGATAAGGTTCCAAGAGATATCCTTTGGAGAGTTCTTGAGAAGAAAGGTGTTGATATGACTTATATTCAAGTCATTAAAGATATGTATACTAGAGCTGTTACTTGTGTTCAAACTGAATGAGGATTTATTAAATATTTTCCTATTTCTGTTGGATTACATTAGGGATCGACATTTAGCCCATATCTTTTTGCTTCAGTTATTGATGGTCTTACTGGACATCTACAGGAGGATGTACCTTGGTGTATGCTTTTTGCTGATAATATCCTTCTCGTGGATAAAACGAGAGAAAAAACTCAGGAATAACACGAATTATGGAGATCTACATTGGAGTCTAAAGACCTTCATTTAAGTAGAACTAAAACTGAATACATGGAATGTAATTTTAGTAGTAGTAGCTCTAGTGACAGAAGTGTGACTTTGGGTGATCAAATTATTAAAAGGTGTGAGCATTTTAGATATCTTGGGTCTGTTGTTCAAAGATATGGTGATATAGATAGGGATATTAACAGTAGAATTCAAGTTGGTTGGTTGAAGTGGAGGAATGTTTCGGGCCTTTTGTGTGATAGAAAAGTACCGCTTAGACTGAAAGGAGAATTTTATAAAACAGTGGTGAGACCTGCAATGCTCTATGGCAATGCTCTATGGCGTTGAGAATGTTGGCCTTTAAAAGAGAAGCATAATAATAAGTTAAGTGTTGCCGAGATGAAAACAATTAGGTGGATGGGTGGCCTTTAAAAGAGAAGCATATTCGACTCGTTAAAAACTACCACTATTCGTGTTCGACAAGTTTATATTTCGAACAAAAAAAAAATGTTCGTGTTTGGCTTATTTGCTTAGAGAGCCGAACACGAGATGTTTGCAAACAAAGAATCATTTTGACAAGCTTAGTCACGTAGCCGTAGGATATAATTTAAATATATTTTAGTATATTTTTATTCTATATTTTAAATTAATAATTTTAATTGATTATGAATCTTTGTAGCCTTATTGTGAATTAATTTTTTTAAAAATACTACTCATCAATTATATATATATTCCTCACCAAATATATATATATATATATATATATAATTAAAAGAGTAGCTCGTGACTCCTTACGTGTTAATCAAAATAAAGAAAGATACAATTGGGGAGGGAAGGAGGATCCTTTCTAAAAAGAAAGAAAAATACATTAAATCCTAAGAGTTCCTCCGTCTGCATTACAACTCCACACAAAAAAGATGAAAAAATCGCAAAAAAGATATCATCTCCAAAAATACATGTATCCTAACAAAATGTATGCCAATCCAAAGCCGTATACCCAAAGTAAACATGTACACAAAGTGCAAAAAAGAGAAGTGTGAAATGTAATGCCGAAAAATTCTGAAGCGATTCTGACTCCCAATCGAAGAGCAAAAAAATAGTAGTGTAACAGTCCTGGAAAAGCATCAATAGTGTAAGATAGTTGTAGCTTAACACCTGTAGGCTGTACCTGTTAGGAGAGTTAAAAACAACAAAGATGTGAAGCGTTAATTTAGTAGTCCATATAGTCCAATAAAAGAGTCTGTTGCAGGGTGTTATGACCCGAGGGTTGACAGAAATATAAGGTTCCTGAGGTGAAATGCAATAAACATCAAGAGCCATTAGCCTCCAATCATATAATAATTTCAAAGATATGACATAAGGGGCCTCAAAATTATAAGTAATAATCTGTAATGCAGACAACCATCTGTATTGCCACCGCAATGAAATCAGGAAAAGGAAGAAAGTGGCCTTATCCCGCACTTGCACTACATACCACCACCAAAAATTCACCGCAAGCCACACAAAGTAAGCGAAAAAATACTTCCTTCCACAAAAAAAATAGTTCACTGTGTTGCTAACCAAAATGAAGCCATAAAGCCCCAAGTAAAAAAATAGCTCACGGCCAAGACTATACATAGCCCAATACTTCCTTCCACAAAAGAAAACAAAGTTACCACACACTCTACCACTGAAGCAAGGAACAATATCAATCAATCTTCTATTAAACCAAGCATAAATATCATGAATCGTGACCCTCTAATCATTAAAAAGGTTCAGAAAAATAACATCAGGGGCTTCAAAACTATAAGAAATGTTATATGGTTCATACAGCCACTACAATAATATCACATAAAGAAAATTGGTGATCTTAACCCTCACTTGCTCAACAAACCACCATGACAAAATGAAGTAAATGAAATCAGTGGCCTTAACCTGCACTTACTCCGCAGGCACCTCATAAGAAAACCAAATAATTTAGCTCATAATGTAATAGTTTGTCATAACCTCAAATCCCAACTTAGTATACCAATGATAAAAGCATGCAATTCAAAAAAGGATATTCACTGTATAGACCATAAAGCCCCAGGATTTCAGAGTCAGTTTCCACCACAATGCTTTTTAAATTTAAAGAGGTAACAGTATGAAGAGCAGCAAGCACAACAGAGGTCTCAACCTCAAGTGAGGAGTTAGCAATACAGGGTGACGCAAACTAAGCAATACATCTGCCAGAAACATCTCTGATAATCCCTCCCATACCCACATAGACATTGGAAAAGCTCCCATCGACATTAACCTTAAACCAACCATTGGGGGGTGGTGCCAATTTAATCAAAATGGATTTCCTACCCTTGGCCACAGTAGGAGAGGCATCCTGTCCAAAGTAGGACTTCCAAGTATTTTTAAAATAAGCAATCACTAAAATGGAAGTGGTAGATGGGGTGTGACCAGTAGCTTCATATTTATGACTATTTCTTGCCATCCAAATAAACCATATGACAATAACAGAAAAACAGAAGTACTTGTTGAAAGAGGGTTCAAAACCCTTCCAAATCTCTATAGCTGTTTTAAAATTCAGATTAGTGGGCCAATGGATACCAAAAAAACACCCAATACGATGCCCATTTTTTTTAGCAATTTCGATGCCAATTTTTTTTAGCAAAAGGACACTCAAAAAATAGATGATTAAGAGATTCAACACATTTCTTACAATTATAGCAGTAAGAGGCAAGTTTCAGCCCTTTCAACTTAAGTATATTATCAAGAGGAAGCAACTTATGAAAGTATCTCCAAAGGAAAAAAGGAAATTGATGGAGAAATAAGCTTAAGCCAAATAAAAACATGTCATTTCCATGGAGTAAAGGAGTGTAGGTTTGATGTAGGTTTGAGTAAAGCCATTTTACAGAGGAGCTAGCATGATTCTTCCAAAAAGGAAGAGCCTTATCTTGAGGTTTAATAGGAATTTTATCTATAGTAGGAGCAATTTCACCAACCAAGGAATTCATCATATCATGATCCCAATCACCATTAATCCACAATCCGAGACCAGTGAATTAACATCATAATTATGAGTTGGCATATTAGAAAATGTAGACAAACACCAATCATCATTCTAAAAGGAAATACTGCCATCACCAATGTCCCGAAACATGAAATTAGAAGTTACATCACGTGCAGCAATTATGGCTTTCCAAAGTCTAGAATCCCCCACTCTCCAATTAACAGTGGAAGGATGTAAATTTTTGCAATATTTATGTTGCATAAATTTAGCCCATAGAGACTCTCCCTGCCAAAATTTGAACCAGAGTTTACACATATTAATATCAATAGTATGTTGCAATGTTTTAAACCCGAGCCCACCAACATGAAGAGGTTTACAAACATAGTGCCAAGTAGTCCAATTTTTAGTACATCTAGTGCCCTTCCAAAGGAAATTATTAAAAATATTTTCAAGATTACTTTGAGTGCTCTTTTTGGTTTTGAGAACCTACATCATGTAAAGAGGGAGTGTGCTGATACACCTAAAATATATAGCATTTTTAGACACATTTTTATACCTATTTTTGAGATATTGCGCTATAATGGAAGGTATTTTTGTGTTTTTCTTACAGATATAAGTAAAAATGGAAAAAAATGCTTAAAGGAGTGAAAGAGGATCAAATTTGGAGCAAAAAGATGAAAAATTATGCAAAAGAGTTTTGGCGCCTAAGCGCCAAATCCGGCGCCTCCGGCGCTTAAGCTTTGGTTAAACAGAGAAGGCCGTACCTAAGCGTCGAGACCCCGGGCTTAAGCACCCATGGCAATTACTAGACAAGTAAAATTGGTTTTCACAAATTTTGAAAAGGTTTTTGAGGCACCCATTGGCTTAATAGGTGGTTGTAACCACCATGGATGAAAATTATCATGAAAGGATGTGTCTCTTGGGCAAATACATCGAATCATGACACATTTTGAAGAGATCCCAAGGCACCTCTTAAAAAACTATAAAAGAAAGAAGAGAGGACTTAGAAAAGAGTCCTGAAAATATTGGTAAGTTTTGAAAGTTCTTCTCTGAGGAGTTAGTTTGGAGAGATTTTCAGGAACCACTTTTTTTTACTTTATCCTTTTTGTTATTTTGTTTTGAGTGATTGTAAAAGAGAAGAGATTCAAAGGAACTTCAAAAGTTTGGTGGAGGATTTGAGATAAGTTTTTTATCTTCTTGGTTTAGACTACTTTTGGTTTTCATCGAGACTTGTTATTTGTTTGACAATGATTTCTTCTTTTAAACTAAAGTGTGGTTTTATTTTCT
>NW_018165708.1:230800-231286 GCF_001263595.1 Phalaenopsis equestris | reverse complement strand
GTGTAGAGTTAGAGGACTTTAAAGTGACAGGTTAAAGCCCCTAACTTGGTTTATTGTTTTAGGTTCTGATACAAGAATGTTAGCCCCCATGTGAAGGGAATCGAGGGAACTCTAGAGTGAGAGCTAGTATCTTCCCTACCTAGCCGGTCTTAAGAGTTATTCAAACATTAAATTAGCCAATGTTCTTTATAGCATCTCTAGTAAGGGTAAAGAATATTATTGCTCCTATTTGACACAACACAATTTACATACTTTCACAATAGAATTTCAATACTTATTACAGATTCATGATAAGAAGAAATATATTTTCATATTAAGTACTTTTCTTTTACAAAAACTTTAGTTATCTTTTTAAGTTATTGTTTCGTTAAAATATCAAAAATACCAAAAAAATTTTAATTTTAATTTTTTGCAAAAATCATTTTTAGTTTAAGTAATTATCATTTTAAAAATAGAAAAACTTTCTAAAAAGTTCATATTGCATAA
>NW_018165708.1:212506-230766 GCF_001263595.1 Phalaenopsis equestris | reverse complement strand
CTTAATCAAATCAAAAAGTCTTATATTACTTGATAACAATACATATACTTGTGTAGTATCCCAATAGAAATATATATAAATTAAAAAGTTAAATTCTTATTTTTCTTCAGGCTCAAGTTCTTGGTTTTGTTGCAAAATAAGAAAATATAAGTGAAAAATACCATCAGAACTATTGTTATATTGTGCATAAGCATTAAGTCGGGATCATGTGCAAAGTAAACTTTTCAACAAAGTGAGCCTACCCCCATTAGAAAGTTATTTTTCCAATCATTGATCTTTCTTTAGTATAACATTATCAATCACCTCATTCATCCGAGTTTGCTTGATTCTACCTCTGAGAATGTTGACCCCAAGGTACTAGATAGGGAATTTAGAGATTTTACAGCCAGTAAAATTAGGAGCCTAAGCAAGGGTGTTGGTTGGAACACCTTTGCCAAAGTACATAGAGCACTTAGCCAAGTTGAACATCATCCTGAAGGTATTTTGAAAGTCTTTTAACAAGGTCATGTTAGCTTTGATGGCACGTTTACTAGCATTTAAAAACAAAATGGCATCATCAGCATAAGCAAGGTGGCTGACAACAATTTTAGACTTATGGGAGAATTGAAGATAAGGACGCTCATAATGCAACTTATTAATAAACCTAGATAGGTAATCAAAAGTGATTATGAAAATAGTTGGAGAAAGAGGTTCTCCCTGCTTGATGCCCCTGTTGGCAGAAAAAGAAACCATGAGCTTCACCATTAACCAACACACTATAGCTATTATTGGACAACCATCTCTGTATGAGAGAGCAGGAATCTTGTTTAAAGCCTTTAGCTTGCAGAATATTGAGAATAAAGTCCCAACTAATAGCAACTAATAGTATCATCCCAACTAATAGTATCAAAAGCTTTCTTTATGTCTAATTTGAGGACCATGTTGTCCTACTCAATCATTTCTTGTGCTAAAAGAATATTGTCAGTAATGTCCCTGCCCTTAATGAAAGCAGACTGTTGTTCGACAATAATGTGAGTAAGATGAGGCTGCAATCTGCTAACAATAATCTTACTCATAACTTTAGATATCACAGTGGTGAGAGATAGAGGATGAAAATTATCCCAAGTGATCTTATCATTGTCTTTAGGAATAAGAACTATTAGAGCATAGGTGAAATATTTACTAGGATTGTTTCCAAGGAAAAAAAATTGAATAACAAGTATAACTTCCTTCTTAATAACCTCCCAACATGTATGTTGAAAGCAGAAGAGAAACCATTAGGACCAGGAGCTTTATTGGGGCAAATAAATTTGAAAGCATTCAAGATTTCCTGCTCATCTGGAGGATAAACCAAACAAAGATTATTAGTATAATCATGCTCATTCTCAAAGTAATTGGGATCAACAGGCATAGTATGAGAACTGTGAAAAAGTTTAGTGAAAAAGCTAACAACACTATCACCAATCTCATTCATATTAGTTAAAATACTCTCGTCAGCATATATATATATATATATATATATATATATATATATATATATATATATATAATTTTTTTAGTAGAAATGAGGCGAACACAAACAAACAAATCTTTATTCGTATTCGGCTCGTTTATCTATTTAGAGCAAAAAAATTGTTCGTGTTCGGCTTGTTAAATTAGTGAGCGAAGCAAACATGAGCTTTTTAACAAGCCGAATACGAACTGTTCGCGAACACCAAACTATTTTGACAGCCATAATACTTAACATGAGACTTCTAAAATTCTTCTGCACAATTTGTTGTCTAATTGAGTTCCATATTGACGTTGGAAAGTTCACAGTAAACTTTACCATACTTCACTAGTAATTGCTTCCCCAAAAAAATCATTGTAAATTGTAAACCGAGTTTAGGCCATACTTTTCTTGTAAGAATAAGTGATCAATTAGGTTGATTAATTAATTTTAGTAAATGCATTTCATTTTTTTAAATATTAGTTATTAATACAATGTAACACTTCTTGATTATGTTACTTTAAGCACACTATTCAAAATAAAAGTCTATACTTCATTCAGCCTATTTGTAAAATTTGTTATTGTTTTACGAACTATGTTTTGTAAGCATCCATTTATGGTTTAAAAATACTTCTAATCTACATCTTTTCAAGTAACTCATCGATGTTGAGGGGTGTCATTGATCATGAAATTTATTGCAAATTTAATTTATTATGTATAATGTTCATGTGATATTGATGTGAGAATCCTGAAAAAAAAATTTTTAAGATGTCACAAAAACCAAACAAAAGGAGATTATTACTACTTCAAATGGGCTAATGAAATTGAACATGTTGCATTTGGTTTGGATTACATGAATCAAGTCATTGATGCAGATGTTGGCCTCCATTTTTGATGCAACACATACGTGACATCTTATTTGAGTGGCGTAGGACTGTATCAAAATTATACGTGGCCTATCGTGACTCAATGAGCCCATTGGACCTTCAAGTGACAAGTAAGAGTATGCTAAGTCGGGGTATGCACCACCATAGTGATTATTGCCAAGTCAACATCACCTATAGTGTTCCCTGTGTTGACATTCAGTTCTGCATTGAGGGGCCAAATCTTATTGATTTAGATGTTCTCATGACCTAGACCATCGACGAAGTTTCCCCACATTGTGTTCATTTTTTAAGCCTACGGTCCGAGCAGACATATTTCATGCTAGGACAATTTTTTACTTGGTGACATGCATATGGACTTTCTTCTCGGGCTCTATGACACATTTATGGCCTCTATGGATGTTTGAGATCGGGTTATGCTCATATTTAGTCCTCCAGACTTCCCACGAAGCTCGAAGCCCCTTCAATGAACTTTTCCGGAAGCTAAATTTATGTGAGGAGTGGCATGCACAAGCCTAAACTGGGTGTGGCCATGCCCAAACAGTGGTGTGACAATGCTTAAATCCCAGTGAGGCACCCGGTTCCCTCAACCAGCGTGACCATGCCCAAAGATGATGTTACTACACCAACCAGACAGAGCACACATTGTGGTTGAATTCAAGAAATATGGAGGAGACTTGGAGCAAAGGAGCATATTAAGGATTGGTGCTTGGCGCCTGTCGGCGCTATTTTGGTTGAGGAGTTTCCTGTAAAAAGATGTCAGTCACCGAAATCGAAATCCTGTCACCCGCTTCGAAAGGAAATTTTAATTTATATATGTATATATAGTTTAGAAAAGAATGAAATCAAACTGACCCATATTTTTCATAGTTTAAATGAAAGAGCACTATACCTCAAACCTTGTATCTATCCCGAAGGAAAAACACAAGATTTGAGGATGAGACTTTATCAAATAAACTGAGAAATATATGACATCCGTTTGGTCTGCAAAAGTATTTTATTTGCCATGCCGACAATTTCCCCTATTTAATATGAAGAATTAAATAGGGTTTATTTTAAGCTAGGTTTGGACAAGCTCCTATAAGGGTAAGCCCATATAGTTAATTACATCTTAGATAACCGAAGTCACCTAAGAAAACTCTCAATAAAAATCGAGAAATATTATCTTCAAGGAGTTCAAAAGGATAGGACTTTTCAACGAAATCAGACAATGAGGTGTGAAATGGGAATGACTCAAATTTGGAACATTTTGTTTTCGGAATCCAAAGGAGGAAGAACTAGGGGATGTCATAGATCTGAAGATGAACTTCGGTGACTTCCCAATCTATCCTATTGTTTGGTTTCAGTTTTGAGAAGAAATATTTAGGTGTTTCATCCTACCAATTTTATTAATTTAGGGCTTACATTCGTGTGAAACAATCACACAAATATTCTGGAAGATGTGGATTTAGGTCGTGACGAACGAAAACCTCGAAATCCTAAGACGAGTTAAGGCTTAGATTGTACAACAAAGCTGTACAAAGGCCTAAAGATGAGGCGATGATTTATGTTGCATAAGCAAACAACCTCAAAGTCCTATGGCTTTGGTTGTATAATTCTAAGGAAGGAATGGTTTAGCTAGGGAAGACAGGTTTTGCTGTTGAAGATGGTCGTGCTGCTCACTCTGGAAGATGTGGATTTAGGTCGTGACGAACGAAAACCTCGAAATCCTAAGACGAGTTAAGGCTTAGATTGTACAACAAAGCTGTACAAAGGCCTAAAGATGAGGCGATGATTTATGTTGCATAAGCAAACAACCTCAAAGTCCTATGGCTTTGGTTGTATAATTCTAAGGAAGGAATGGTTTAGCTAGGGAAGACAGGTTTTGCTGTTGAAGATGGTCGTGCTGCTCACTATGCTAGCTCCAAGCTCCTCGTCATGGTGAGTTTAAGTTTTATAGTGTGTCAAGTTATGATGTCAAATCAGATGGCCCTATGATTATAGTTCTTTAAAAAAAATTATGGGGGCATGTTAAAGTTGATTAGAGCGACACCGGTTAGAATCTTGTGGTTCCCTTATTTCAGTACCACTATTTTTTATTGGATTCACTTAGTTCAAATGAATTTACTAAACTCAACTTAATAAGTTTCATACTTTCATTTAGACCATGGAAGCCTCGTTAGGAAGCCTCGTTAGCAACCGTCGTTAGCAACCGTAGGTTACCTCCTCCGAGGGATTTTTGATCATCTGATATGTACGTCTTAATTTAGTTATAGTTGGGGTTTTTTGTGTTGTTTGTGATTAAATTTTGAGTTATTTTATATTTTGAATGTTGTGGCGGGGGGGTTTTTTTTTGTTGTTTTTTGTTTTAAAAATAAGGTTCATAGACTATATCTTGGTAAGACCTTATTAGTTTGATTAAGGATGATTTTATTAAGAAGGTTTTCATGTAAGATGACATCGTTATTTAGCATGCAAGTTCGTATTTTAGTTATACATGCAGGTGAGTAAGTACAGTAACGTACTAAAAAAAGTATGGGAAACCAAAAATACAGGTAAATAAATCACAATAAAAGCATACATGGATGGTCTTCCCGTCATCTCCAACTGAAACTCAAAATGCATGTAAGGGCATTTTATGTAAAATGAAAAAATAAGGTTCATAGACTATATCTTGGTAAGACCTTATTAGTTTGATTAAGGATGATTTTATTAAGAAAAACATATCAAGTTTAGTAGACCTCCGAGGTATCCAACAGGTCAGGAGAAAAAAACAAATTCATGCTTTCCCCTCACCGTCTGGTGAAAAGTCTCGAGCTCATTTAAACTTATTATGTTGCTTAATAATCTTTCCTGCAAATATCTCTTGTGTTTAATGAACAATGATGTTTCAATTATCCCTAAAAGTAAGGTGATCATCATTTATCATTCGATTTGAGAATTATGCAGGTGAAGACTCTTAGAGGAGTAAGTTAGTGTTATTAAGACACTTAGCCAATTTTGGTTTTAACTTGGGCTTGTAGTGTTTCAAAGGTGTTCAATTTTTATTCACATTTCTAAAATTCATTTAATCAAATTTTATTTAGCTTAAGTAACCACAAAGCCCTTAAGATTCTGATCGATGTCTTAGTCATGTTGAAAGAAATTAAATTTTAAGTGACAATAATTCATCATCAAAATATTTGAATTTCACTTGAACACCAGATAGAGGTATTAAATTAGTGAGTTATTAACACCCAAAACTATACCCCCTAAGTCTAGGATCATTCAATTTGATAGACTTCCAAATTTTAATAATCTAGGAAATTTCAAATTTATCCTTTAATTGGAAAAAGTGAGATTGGTTTCTACCACAATCCTTTATGTTTCAATCATCCAAATATGTTAATTTAATCATCCAAATATGTTAATTAGGATCAAAGATTGCCCTTTAACCTTTCTTGAATTAAGCCTAAATGTTAATTAATGCGAAATTTCTAAAATTATACTTTTGCCCCTAAGGCTCTATCACTTCATAATTTATAAAGTTTAATTCAAATGACTTTGGAATTTTCATCCCACCTTACTCACGAGTCAATTGAAACATCAGAGAAGAAAATATGATTTTTCAATTTCAATTTAATTTATATAATTATTGATATGAAAAAATAGGACTTCTCAAAGAAAATTCAACAACTTGACCAAGGCAAAGCATAATCCACTGAAATTTTTATTGGAGGTAGACTAGACCGGAGAAACACTTTGGCCAAATTTCATGATTTTTTGAGTTCTATTTGAATTATTAAAATTATTTTAAATTCTCGAGTGTTAATTAATTATAAGTGTTAATTAATTATAAAATATTTTAAATGTGAAAAATTAAGTTTCATTTTTTTATTAAATCTCTCTGAGTTCAAGAAACCTAAAGAAACAAATTTTACATTTTTCTGTTTTTTCTTTGAATTGTTAGAATTTTTTAAGTGAAAGATTAAGAAAAATTCATTTTTTAGCCTTTAAAAATTATTTTAAGCTTTAAAATTCAATATCTTCACTTAGAAAATTAGGAAAAATATTTTAATTATTCTTAAGTGCTTAGGAAATAATTTAGAACATTTCCATGAATTTTACTAATTTTGTGATTTTTATTAATTTTTAATTACTTAAATATTCAAAATAGGCTTAAAAATGAAGTTTTTATTTTATTTACAATTTTTTTTAGAAAATTCCTCTGATCATAGAGAACTCTCAAAATTAATTTTCATGATTTTTTGAGTTATATTTTAATTATTAAAAATTATTTTTAATGTCAAAATGACATTTAACTTAAAAAATTAATTTGAGTTTTCAAATGAGCTCCAAATATTTTAAAAATTTTATAGGGAGTTCTCTGAACTTTAAATCACAGTAGAGAATCAAAATCAAGTCATTTAGATGGTTATTTTTTCCAAATTAATTTTATTTTTGTTTTAGGGTTTTGTGAGAGTTAATGTGTTCTTAATGACTTGGCTCATGAAAAATTTTTTAAAGGGTTCTCTGGTCACAATAATCCTTCCAAAATTTCTTTGGATTTTTCTAAGCAACATGCTAATTATTATGATTAATTTATGCAAAATAATAGACATAAAATTGAAAAATGTAGATCTCTATCTAGAGGAATTCTCTGACTTTGAAAAAATCAGAGAATAACCCCATGACAGAGGCAACAACATGTAAAATATCAAGTCATAGTGAAATGTCTACATGCATGAAGAATTAAATACTCAAATCAGTATTTAATAAATTAAAATAAAATATTCATGAAATAAATTTCAAACCATTTCGACAATGTTCTCCTCTGTTCATTGAGCACTAGGATATTTTTATTTTATTTTTTTGATTTTTCTACACCAAGATATGAATTTTTGAAGTTAAGATTTAAGATATGAATTTTTGAAGTTAAGGATCATTTTCTGAATTATTTAAATCCCTATTTTTCTACTTAAACACACGACACCACGTCATCCTCGGCGTCTCTGAAGTTCCACGAGGCGTCTTTGAATTCTGCGCCGCCATCTAAGTCAGCTCGCGCATTCTGGACCACGCTCTCATCCGGCGCGATCAGAGCCCTCCATTTGATGCACGTATGATCCAATGGTTGTGGGTCATCATACCCCAATAGGCTAAATCGAGAATTGTTCACACTAAAACCTTAAGATCTCCCTCTAGACTCAACCAAATATCCTCGGCTTTGATCCTATGGAGTCGTCTAACTGAGACAAACACATCCATACGGAAACATGCCATTAAATCAACTCTAATCAAATGAATAATGAAAATAGGCTCGGGAAGAGGAGGAGTTCAATACCTTTGCTCTGATAATGGAAGCTTCAATTAATGGAAGCTTCAATTAGAAATGGAAGCTTCAATTAGAGGTGTTCGCCACATTTGTAGAGGTCCAAGGAGGCTAGGGTTGAGCCTTTGGTTGTGGTAAAAGGTCTAGACCCAAATTCAATCAAAGCTGAATTTGGGTGTTTATCAAAGTCTAGTGTAGAGGCTCTCTGTGAGGGGGGTTTGATAGGGCTTTGTATTCTTTCACTGTGTTGAAGGTGTGAGTGAGTTTAATTTGATTTTTGTACGCTATGGAGGTGTGGAAAGTTCTGTCCTGTCTCCGGCAAGGATTTGAGCTCAAAAATTGAACTCCGGCAAGGGTAATTAGGGCAAGGAAGTGGTTAGGTTGCACTGAGGAGGTCTCAAAGAGGCTATGGGAGAAATTTAGAGGGGTCTCCTTGAGAAAATTTTAGCACCTCTCTCTTGGCTGTGAAGGGGCCATTTTATAGCCATGGCCGGAAAGGGGAGCTTAGGCCTTGGTCATGGGTGCAAATGTCTGCCTAGGTGGTGAGCTAAAAAGCTCTAAGGTTTGATTTTGCTGAGCTGGCCCCTAGAGTTAATATTGGGTTTGATTCAATGGTGGTGATTCTCGGTTTGGCCCGATCCGGCCACCGAGGTGGCTGGCCGGCTAGGGAGTGGTCACCTCTTGGCTCAGGAAGGTCAGGGGGTGGCTAATGATGGTTAACCTCCAAGGGTAAGCAATGATGGAGGAGATTTTGTGGTTTAGGCCTAAAAAGGGGAATGAATCCCTTAATTTGGGTATCCATTGGTCCATAACATGCTTTGGTGGATTTAGGGTGGTTTA
This sequence comes from Phalaenopsis equestris, assembly GCF_001263595.1. Classification (NCBI taxonomy): domain Eukaryota; kingdom Viridiplantae; phylum Streptophyta; class Magnoliopsida; order Asparagales; family Orchidaceae; genus Phalaenopsis; species Phalaenopsis equestris. Next base: position 222,284 of record NW_018165708.1, on the reverse strand, counting down.
GCCTGGTTCTTAGGAGGAGCTGAATGGTTGTGGAGTCATAAAGTTGGTGGATTTAAGGTGGCTAGGCCAATTTTGGTACAAGAGTTCATGTGGGTCAAAATGGCTAGATGTTTGGTTTAGGTTAGTCTAGCCATGTCAATTAGCCCAAATGATTGATCAACATTATTTAGCTGATTGTAATGAAGATTTTGGTGAACGATTGAAATGATTTTGAGTACAATTGGGGGTGCAATTTGAAGGATTTTGGAATTTTAGTCACTTTGTGCATGTTGGGCTAAACTTGGGTCTAGATTGGGCTAGGCTTGGGCTAAGTCCAAATTGATTGTTGAAAATTGTCAATAGGAATGTCATGAAGTGTTTTCAACATAAATTGTTTTCAACATAATCATGAAGTGTTTTCAACATAAATTGGGTGACAATTTTAGGGCTAAGATAATCAATTTGGAGAAATTTTAAGGTATGGCCAATTTGGGGCAAAATTTGGGTTTTTGGACTTGGGTCAAAATTAAATGAAATTGAAAATTCACCAAGGCTAATTAAAGGTCAAGTTTGATGTGTAGGATTGTTATGAAGATTTTTCAACACAAATTATAGCAAATTGAGCAGGCTATGGAGTTCAATTTGGTGAGATTAAGTAATGTAGCCAAAATTGGGGTTTGACATAGATCAAAATTTGGCTCAAAGCAAGGGCCAATTAAGCTTATATTTGATTTAAATTGGTCACATGGAAGGTGAATTTGAGTTTAGGATTGAAACTGGGAGAAATTAGGACCAAATTAATGGACATTTGAGGTAAATTTGGGGAAATTTGGTCTTTTAAAGGAAATTTGGGGGTTTTAGTCAAAATGATCAAATTGGTCAAATTGGGTCCAATTAAGGGGTCCAAATGGGTTTTGGAAATATCAAATGCCAATTAAGGGGTCCAAATGGGTTTTGGAAATATTTGGAGTGATTTTCGAGATTTTGGGAAAGTTTGGGGTGCCAAAGATATTTTTATAATATTGGCAATTTTGTGGGGGTATTTTGATAAATTTGGAATTTTTGGGTAGTTTTGGGTAATTTAGGTATTTTCAAAAGTTTTGAAATGATTTTTGAACAAATTTGCATATTTTGGGTGAATTTGAGAATTTTGGCCAAATTTAGGGCTCCAAGGGTATCTAGGTAATTTGCGAGATTTTGGGGCAAAATGCCAAGTTGAATATTTTAGGTAGAGTTGGGGAGCTAATCGCCATAAATGAGCTATGGACTAATGGAAACCCCAATTGGGTCCTCTATGTACTGGTCTTAGCTAAACCCTAGCATAGGGCTAGTGGATTTAGGGGACCATCTACATGAGTCTCCCAAAAGATCAAGGGATCAAAGTCAACAAATACTAGGTTTAGAGTTGTGAGGGATTGTGAGTGAGAGTGAGTGTAGTGAGTGAAAGTGAGTGTCTTAGCCCCAACACCCAGGGTCAACTCTAAGGTCAAATAGTTCTATGGGGACTCATCTTGAGCTCTCCCATACTAACCCCACCTACTAAGTGCTAAAGGTTAGGACCAATATGTAAAGCTTCAAGTTGAGCAAAGAGTAGTGTATAATTTCTAATGGTGAGGGTTTCTTTTCTAGTTTTCTAGAAATAGTCAACAGGAAAGTCCTATGGCTAGTCCTTAGGCTACTAAACTACTAAAAAAAACTAAACCTCAACTAAAAGTGAGGTCAACAGTGCTAGACCCCTGGGTGCTGGGTGCCTAGGCGCCAACCTCTCGCTTGGACAATCCGAGAGGGCAGCACCTAGAAACCAACCACTAGGTGCTTAGGCACCACAATGCTAGATCCATAGGTGCTTAGGTGCCCATGTCTTCTACAGCATGCAGAGAGATTGGCGCCTAGGCGTCAGCAACTGCCTGAAGCTGTTTTGGCATGTTCGAGAAGCTTGTCATGCGTTGTTGTGTAGAAGGCTATGGAGTGATTTTTATGCTTTGCAATAAATTCTATATATATACATGTATCAAGGACTTTGATTGGATTGATGATTGTGGAGGGATTGATGAGAGTTGGTTATTTTAAAGGGTTAGCTTGTCGTAGAATCCTTCTTCTTCTTCTATTGTAGAGAATAGTGAGAGCCTTTAAGAGGAGCAGCCTAGGTTCAGGAGGAGTCTTGGTTAAGCATCTTCATGTCATTGAAATGGAGAGAAAGATAAGTCTTGTTTATCTGTATTATTGTATTTCATTAATAAACATTTGGATAGTAGATTTCTCTTGTTTCAATGAATTTGTGTGGTGTCTTTCTCATGCTTCTTGAGTAGATTTATTTACCTTACCTTATGATGATTAAGTAGGATGTAAAGGATTGGAAAGTGATTTTAAATTACTTTTAATTATTGAATGAGATGATTAAACTTTAGATCCTCATTTATTTTTCATTTTGGGCAATTGAAATGTTAGAATGTGTTGTGAACCTTAATGACTTGGAAGAGTTGTGGTAGAATCAACTAGTTTAGTCAGATTGAAATATGGGGTGTAGGTTAATTTAGGGAGATGCAAATGTTAGGTAAATATGCTTTGACTGGTTAATTATGGGATATAAGGAATTAAAGTCATTTTAACCAATCTTCTTTATGCACTCGAGAGAGGTTCTAGAAGAGTGTTGCTCCTATTTGTTACTAGCCTATTATATGATTTGAATTTTACATTTCTTATGCTCTACTTACAACATTACAAGGGAGGGTATTTTTAGAACCTGATATTCATCAATTCAAGTCACATTAAGTAAGATTACTTGTATAGGATTCAAATTTGTTGTTTGTTGTGACACAGTAAGTTAGATTATTGAACTTAAATTATTATAACTATTTAGCCTAGGACTAAAATCAGTAGACTAGAGCTTTTCTTATTTTGAGTTACCTCGTTCTATGTGGGATCTACATTCCGGACTCTAAAATCCGATATTATTGATTTGACATGTGCACTTGTGTGAGCCCCCAATGTATAGTAGCACCTGGAAGCAGTATCAACTTTACGAACGGAAGTGGATGCCTTATTGCTCCTCATAATAAGGCTTTGGTACACTTCTCCATCACTCACCCCAAGTTTCTCGTGAGTTCATTAGGATGAGCATGATTCATCGTCAAATCTAATAAGATTTCACACTACATGATTTTGCATTTTCATTGTGTGCACCGCATGGTTTCAAAAATATGCATTAAAATTATTTATTTTTGTATGTGTTGTCAATCGACCACCACCATTGGTTCGATCGACACTATCTTTGTCCATTCGATCGATCGACCGCCATAGGACAGATCAATTTAATTGACCATCCTTCATTGATCAGCCACACACCTCAGTCAGATCAACCATCTTTGGTCCACTCGATCGATCGGTCACCACCGACTCGATTGCATTGATGGACCATCCTTCATCGATTGTCATACACCCTGGTCTGATTGACCATCTTCGGTCCATTCAATCGACTAGTTGTCATTGGCTCGATTACATAGATGGACCATCCTATATCGATAAAACTCACACCCAAATTTGATAAACCATCTTCTATCCAATCGATTGATCGACCTCCACTAGCTCGATATTATCGATTGACCATCCTTAGTCAATGGGATGCACACCCTATTCTAGTCGACCATCTTTGATTCATTTGATCGATCGACCACCAGATCAATTGTATCAATCGATCATCCTTCATTGATCGGTCGCACACCTCAGTTTGATCGACCATCTTTGGTCCATTGACTGACCATCCTTTGGCGATCGATCACACACCCTGGCCTAATCGATCATCTTCAGTCTACCCAATTGATTGAACTCCATCGGCCAGAGCATATCAACCGACCATTCTATGCTGATCAGCTACCCATGATAGCTTGATCGACCACTTTGATTGGCTCCACCAATCGGTCAACAAAAGTTTGATCAACTAATCTACCTTTTTTTTCATTTGGTATGTTGTGATTGTTGCATACTCTCCACATTGCTTACACTATCATATCCACGCTTGCACACTATTGTGCACTCATGAGCATATAACCTGATATGGTTGTGATGAGTACTTGTGCCTCTCAGTGGCACGTTACTCTATATGTATTTGCTTTGTGGCATCCTTACGTCACTTTCCATCACATCACAGAAGGTAGGTACTTTCACTTCCTAATTTTGCATGCTTGCTTTCATAGCAACTTGTGTGCCCATAACTTGCATGTCTGAAGTCTTTTGTACTTGGACTTGTGTCTTTTCACACCTACCTCACAGATTCACATGTCATGTGAATGGATGGCTTGTCACCAAGCCTATTCAGTGTGTAGTTCTCTCAAACCAGAATTATGTTGCCTTATCTCCTATAACACCTCTCCAGATTGTTGTAGGCATTCTCTTGAGTCGCTGCTCCTCGCATGCTCTTTCACCTACAATGTAACTGCTTCAAACTATCATAGGAACTTTCTAAAGCAATTTTCCTCACACACTCTTTCACCTCCTACAGCACCACTTCAGACTATAGTTGGTATTTTCTTGAGTCACTGGTCCTCGCAGACTCTTTCACTTCTTACGACACCACTTCAGACTGTTGTAGTTTCTCAACTTACTGCTCCTTGCACACTCTTTCACCACCTACAACACTGCTTTAGACTGTCATAGGTATTATCTCGTAATATTTCTCCTTGCTCACTCTTTCATTTCCTAAGGCACCGCTTCAAACTGTCATAGGTACATTTTTGAGTCATTGCTTTGCGCACACTCTTTATATGGCACAGTTTCAGACTTTCGTAGGTACTTTCTTTAGTCACTACTCCTCACACACTCAATTATGGACGCCCATGTGATATGCACATCGAGCCTACCTAGCTTGTGTTTTCTCTCTAGCAATAAAATACACATCCTCATTCTCTTTGTGTGTCTTGCTTGTGCACCGTCTCTTTTCTTATGACACCACTTCTTCATACCATAAGCATGCACATCGTATCACTTGGCATGAATCATGCTTCAAAGGCCTCTAAACAATCTATGTATGTGATGTGCGTCCACTTATTCATGTGGCTACCACCTAATATGGATCAATCCACAAAGGCCTTTGAATCCAGTCAGCGTGAGAGTTACGTCACCCATGGCATCACCTTTGTATGTTACATGTGTGCTATATGTCTTGAGTTTTGCATTTGCACTCTTGCACCAGCAGCACATTCATCATGGTTTTATGCCACCATATACTAGTATCAAATGATTGTTATCTTGTGATCATTCTCAGCTTAACGAAGCGGTCACATTGCACTATACCACTTTACATTTGCATGTGCATTTTAAGTTATCTTGAGGAAGAATCTAGCTCATTAACTGAGTGACCCATTGATCCACCTGAAAATTAGATGTTTTTAGTGTACATTTCATCATTATTTTATGTACATTTTTAATGATATTACACTTTAAATTAAGGTATTATGCATGTTTTTGTCTAAAAGTACAAGAATGGACTTTTAGCGAAAATAAAGCAAAAATGCTGTCATTTGGAGACAAATTGAGCAATGAAGAAAATTCTGGTCTGACACATTTTGATATGTCTTTCTATGCTTAATCTCATTTACATTTATCACATATTTTTGAATTAAATTACACTTTAAAGAAAGGTTACTTTAATGTCTATCTTATAGGTATATCAATTTGGGGCGCAATAGAGGTGAAACGGGGTGAAACGGTGGAGCTACCTACATGGTGGCATGTAGGTGCCCAAAATTTGCTCCTAGGCGCCAGTGATGACAAGAAAATAGTGCCTAGGCACCAGAAATCGTCCAGTGGCGGTTTTGGATGGTTTTTGGTGGTTCCTAGACATTTTGGATTGCTTGCATGCCCTATTGAGTGATTAAATAAATCTAGACACTTGAAAAGGCTGTTGGATGAAGGGATTTGTCTCTTGGGGTGAAAGGGTGTGTCTTTTGGATGAAGAGATGTGTCTCTTGGAGAAAGAAGGGATTTTTGTGTCTCTTTAAATAGAGGGGTTGATGCCACTCATGAGACGGATTTGAGAGTGTTTTAAGAGGAGTTTAAGAATAATTTTAGGGAGATTTTAGAGTGAGTTTATGGAGATTTAGATTTCTCCATTTTCTAGAGAGATTGGTGAGGATTTTGAGAGATATGATTAAGGAAGTATGAGCAGCGCATGGATCGACAGGAGACTTTGTTGAAGAGATTTTTTGTCTTTCTTTCAGAGGGAATAAATAAAGTGTTGCGCTCTTCATTATCTGGTAATTGTTGTAAACACTTTTTAGTGGATTTTCTTCAATTTAAATGAATTTTTCTGTTGTGTTTTATCCATGTTTTGTAAGTAGTTTTTTTTACTCTTTTCTTTTAATATGAAGTAGTGACATGTGTAGGAAAATTTGTTTTATGATAGAATTATTTTTATTTTAATATGACGATTAATATCTCTTTCATTTCATTGAAATAACTTAAGTTGCAATAAGTTATGTTAAAATATGTTGTAAGTGAAACTAAGACTGGGAGAGCGGTGATATCGCAACTAGAGTACACTCACATTGTCTGGTTGGCTATTACGAAATAATGTGAGCGACAATGCAACTTTTAAGAAAATATATTTCATAATTTATTTTTATTATGAGTTTCTAGGTGATAGATAGTTGCATAAAACTAATAGAATGATATGTGTACCTATATGTTCGAAAGAGTGGGTAAACATATGTTCCTTGTTGGCACATCGTTTATTAGAAAATTTTATCAATTCTTATATTGCTTATGCAATGTTTTTCATTTTACTTTTTCTTTTCCAATGAATTGGATGCATGTTTAGGAATTTATATTTGCTTAGAAATTCTCTTATTTCATAAATGTGATGGTATTTTCACTGGCTCTTAATTTACTTTGCAAATTGATCACTTGTATTGTTAAAATTTGTTGAGAAACTTATAGACCCGAGAGGGCTAAGTTTTCTCCAATTAGTGAGTACTACATTTCACTTTAGAAAAATCAGTAGCAATCGTCCGATGGGGAGTGCAAATAAATAGAGAGATAAGATTTGACGGGCGTAGAATTGATATTTCTAGGGTAACAGGCTAGATTCTTTTATTAATTTGGTCTAGAGTTTGGAATTAAGGATCACTAGTAAGTCATATAAAGAGGGCACAGTGGGTAATCTAGGAGTGAGAGACTAGAACCTACCCAACACACCTATACATGTTGACACCAAGTTTAGATTAATCAATGTTCTTTACACAATAAAAAAGTAAAAAATAGGTATGCTTCTATTTATTACTACTGCATTAAATTCTATGCATTTCATTCCTTTGACATTTTCTATGTAGTTGCACTTGAGAATGGTAATTTTTATATCTCAAAATTCTCTAAACCAACTTATCCAGATAAATTGCCTTTAGAATTAATATTTGCATTTAGGAATAGTTGTTATCCTTAAATTTAATATTTGCATTTAAGAGTAGTTGCTAGATAAGATAAAACACCATCTTAATCTACCTTCTAACCTAAGACTTGATAGTAGTAAACTAGGATTTCACCTAAGGGCTTTCTTACCATGCTTCTTTGTAGGATCGATATTGGGGTCATTAAAAAAAATCTTATATTACTAGAAACGATACATATACTTGTGCAGTACCTTTAGTGTGTAAACTATTTATAAACTTTATGACATTTCAATTTTACACACTAGTCACTAAATATAAATTTGGGTCAAGTTTTTTGCCATCTTTTGGAAGCTAAGTTACTGCGTAATTGCAGGTCGGGTCAAGCTTTTGGCGTCATTGCTGGGGAAGCTTTGGTAATAACTTTAGTAGAATTTTTAGTTGAACCTGTAAGACTTAGATTTGGAAATTAAAATATTATTATATATTGTGTTTAAATTATTTTGTGTTAAGTTTCAAGAAAAATCCAAAATTCCAAAAGTATTTTTTATATCTATTCTATTAGTTAAGTTTTTAGATTTGTATGCGTAGTTTAGGAGCTGCAGACCTTGAATCATAAAACTCAGAAATAGAGAGAATTGTTAGGAGGATTGGGAAGTTGAAAAGATCTTCAGAAGCTGTTGTAGAAATGATGAATTATTATGAAGATCGTATGTTGAATTTTGACTTCTCAGGTTGCAGATATTTCAAGAAATTTGGATCATTATGGGATGTGTCAACTTTAAGAACCTCTATTCATTGAAGAAAACTCATTTGGACATTTGGTTGACACATCCCATAATGAGGGATAAAAAATAGAGAATGATGGTAGTAATAAAAGCAGGATAACCCATACCTATAGTAGTTCCTCTCCTTGAAGGAAAAAGCATATTCTTGTAAATTAAACAACCAATGTCAATTGATTTGTTCATCTGTATGCAATAGTTCAATATGGCTCTGTCTCGAGTTACCTCACTAAACTGATTAGTGGGAAGCAATCTACCATAAATAAAATAATGCCATGCACGATAATGAAAATTTACTTTGAGAAAGAAAAGTTTACCCATCGTCTATTCTCAATCTTCCAAACTCCATTACCATCAGTCAAAAATTGCATAATCTCGTCCAATTCTTCTTTAGTAGGATGAAACTCAGAATATAAATAAGTAGGAACACTATGCAGCTTATAAATGTGATTTATCTGAACAGAACTTATATCCACATATTTCCCTCTCACATAAACTAAATCATCAAATTCATCAAGTAAATTCGCATAGAATTCTCTAACCACAGATATCACAGTGATGACTGTGAAATAGCAAAAACTCTCGCAATATCGCTCTGCAATCATATATTCAATCATTCCACCAGGACAAAGGAAACTTCATTTTGCAATAAATTTCTTAGATTGCAAATCGATGTATTGGTCTTGTGCTTTCATGCCAGGAAATTTTTTAGCATAAAAAAACTCCCTTTCCTTTTCCTCTTTTCATTTTAAGAGCCATGATAAAATCTAGAAATTTCAAATAAAATTCTAATAAATCTCAAATATGTGATTTTTAGGCTCCAACAAACACATTTTAAACTAAATATTCATTCACCTATGGATTTCTCACTATTTCCACTAAGTTTTGAAATTTTTAACCATACCTACAATGTGGAAGAAATCCATGGTGAAATAAAAAATTTCCAAAGCAAAGATAAAGAGCTTACCCAAATATGATGAAATTTAGAGTTTCAATTCTTTTCTCCAAGCAATTCAAGCACAAATCTTAGCCATAGAGGAGCAAAAATGTGAAAAATAGAAGAAGAAAATGAACCAAGGTAAAAAAAAAAAAGACATCAATCGGTGATTCAGCCCCTAAAACTTGCTCTCAGGTTGGCTCGGCGCTATAACACCATTCAAATGCACCTAGAACTTTATGATTTTTTATACCATGATAGAGAACAGAAAATCTAAGATGTTTAAAGTCTAATTTTCCAATTTTAATGGCCATTTTTGGGTTCGACAACATTCCAAAGTCTAACATTCAAATACTCAATTCATCACATAAGGTCTTCTTTTAACAACAGCATATAACTGGTTTTCTTATATTAATAATATTTTTAATACAAATGACACTACAAAATCATAAATATAAGCTAATACAACACAAAAACAACATCTAGAAGTTCTAAAGCTTTAACTAAGACAACACCGACACACTACACAGAAGAACTAGTTACTAACACATTTATCTTTCTATTGAATCACTTTAGGCCATTTGTTGACCTCACTTTTGGTTGAGGTCTAGAAACTTCTTTAGTAGCCTAGGTCTAGCCATAGGATTTTCCTATTGACAAGTCTTAGAAAACTAGAAAAGGTACCCTCACTATTAGAA